>NC_056730.1:400360252-400457752 GCF_019279795.1 Protopterus annectens | reverse complement strand
CTGTAATCAGGACATTTGCTATGTCTAGATTATTTTTGCATGACACATATGCCTATGGAGGGGCTGTCCCACGCAAAGTGGGACAGGTGTTAATCCTAAAGTCTCACCTTGGCCAATTTTAAAGGTGGCAAACCTACAATAGGTATGAGGTAGCATGACCCAGCAGAAGGATGTGGTTCCCAAAACACATTTACTTGTCTGCATTGCAGAGTATCGGTTCCCATCAGCCAGATGGGAGCAGATTGTATGAGGAACACGCATATAATATGATTAACTCGCTGGACAGGCCACCGATTCCGTACAGTCGAACGTCAAGCCGTCGCCTAATGGTCAGCCTTACCCGATACTGTAGTCATGTAGTCCGACATAATAGGCATCACAAGGGATCGCGCCCACCCAGCGTGAGTGACAAATGCAATGTTGGTGCATGTGCAAGTGAGGGACTGAGCGGGTGTAGGCATGTTTGGCTACCAGTATGCGAGTATTGCACTGTTAAAGAAATGTGGAGTCTAAACAAGTGTAAGAAGCTGTAACCAGAAGTCAGCAGTGCTTTACACAGCGCAAACCCATGCACAACTGCTCCCAACTGCTGCAATGTGCCTTACTCACTCCGTATCCAATGGCCTTGTTCTGGCCGCAAACAAATAATCGTCCTTTGCAAGTGTTGGTAGCAACACCCTGCGCACACAGCTAATGTGAATTACCAATACACCATGGCAGATATACAGACAATAGACAGTACCACACACATACCATACAGCACAGTCATCCAACAGTATAGCAATGTACCGGCAGATAAGTCCGGACCACTGGTGTTTGCAGACCTGGCTGTCTTGTGTTTACATGTGTGAGCATGCCCAGTATGACCATTCTGCATGTTGTCGACTGACATTTCCATCATACTTTCATGTGTTTGAGCATGCCCAGTGTGGTCAACTGTATCGCATGTGTTACATGTCCAGGTAGTCAGTACTGTGGTGCCGACCTCTGTGTTGTACACTGACAGGTGGCATGCTGTGTTTGCAGGGTATCCATCGGTCATGTGGCATTGACTGTTGCTACATTTCTGCACAGCATGGGAGGACATCCAACTGTATCCACATTCCTACACAGCACCGGGGGGGGGTGCACCTGACTGTTACATGTGTACATTGGAAGGGGGACACAGCTGACACTTGTACACTTTTGCTACTACTGTACTGGTATGTCAGGTACTCCATTTCAGTGTGTAGACCCACCTATTGTGCTGGCTAGAGGCATACCAGTGTACTCCAAATCTTAGCTTTAATTACCAACATATTAGTTTCAGACATCCTAGCCTTCACAACCTACATCCAACTGCCTGGCCTGCTGTAGTCTGTTTGTGTGTGTCTTTGGGGGGGGGGGGTCATCCATTAGGAATATTCAGATGCCATAGTACAGCATTTGTCTGTGTTGGTCTATGCCTGTCCACCTGGTTGAGACTTGTGTGGGCTGTATGGACACACATGATGCTCAGCCCATTACCCGCAGTGGGTTAGGACACCCTGTGTACTACTGGCTACTATGGTGACCCCGGTATGTGCTACAGATGTCATGGTGCCACTATGGACGTCTACTGTCCGCTGCCTTAACATTCGGCCACCAGATTCCCTTGAATGCTCACATCCATACCATAGCTACAGGTAACAACACATTCTAATACAACTGCCAATTGGTAGGTTGATTGACTTACCTTGAGGGTGTGCCAGACCTGAGGATGGTGCTGGAGGACTGCTTATGTCAGATGCACACAGTGCACTTCCTATACATGGCTGAGCACAGGTAGTGTCATGTTTGGCATCCCTTTTACTGTCTGTGCGAGTCAGAGAGGGTGACATTCCCTGGGTACCTACTGTGTCAGGGCATATGCTATGCATTGCCTCTTTGCCAAGGCCAGGTCATACTGGGCACACCTCCTTCCACCTACTGGGTCCAGCTCAGGTAGTTCCTCCTCCGAGTCACTCTGTGCCTATACAGGCCTTGGCATTGGTGGGGGGCTGTGTGGACCTGCCCCATGCTGTTCCTGCTGCAGCTGTTTCTGCAGGATCAATTGTGTAGCATAGTACATACCATAACAATTTGGGTGCATGTAGCTGGTGAATACTGCAAGGCTCCACTGGATGTGTCCGGACACCGGAACTGTGACCTGAGCATCCCAAACACACACTCAATTATATGTCTTGCCTGTGCGTGTGCCTCATTACAGCATAGTTGTTCAGGTGTGTGTGCATTTCTGATGGGTGTCATCAGCCACAGCTCCAGTGGGTACCCAGCATCCCCCACTAGGTGACCGTAGGGGATGTCCATATTGGCAAAGCTGTGGTACAGCTGCGTCAGATGCCATATATCGGAATCATCATAGCTTCCAGGGCAGCCAGCACACACATTCAGTATAATGCCCTGGGCATTGCATACGACTTGGCAGTTGATGGAGGGGATGCCCCTGTGGTTAATGTAGGTCCTACCCCGCTCACCGGGTGGTGCTTTGATGCATACGTGCATGCAGGCTATAGCCCACTACCCCAGGGTAATCTGCCATTTAGTGGAAGAGACGCATATTGCTGGTCAACACCTCACTTGTGTTGAGGAAATGTACGTGCTCACTGGCATGTGGTGACATGGCATCCAGGAACTCGTGGAATACACTGGATGCAGATGCCTGTGAGATCCCCATGATATCCCCAGTTGTGCTTTGGGAGGTACCTGTGGCTAGTATACCTAGGCCTACACATTCCTTGGTATAAACTGGGATGGGTTTCCCTCGGCCTGTTCGATGTGTCAGATGTGGCCGGCACAGCTCAACAATCTGCTGTAGGAGGTCTCTGTCCACCCCATAGCGCTCCACTATCTCCAGCTCATGTAGCCCCTGGTAGGTTACCCTCTGTACAGTCTTCTCTGTCTCCTCACTGAGGATTGTTTGGCAGCATTCACATCCTCACCACCCTCAGCCTCCTGCACATGTTGATCTATGTTGCCTGCTGCAGCCCTTCTCGTTTCGTTGGATTGTTTTGTAAAATTTCCCCTGCATGTATACACCGGTGGTGTAGAGTGTGGAAAAAACCCGAGGGTATGGTGCTTGCTCACTTTATTGTAGTATTCTGGGCCAGGCTGGGCCTGTAATCTGCTGATTGTGATAATTATCACCTGTTTGCCCAGCTTGCTCACCTTGACTACTCTCCTGCTGTTGTTGTCCCTCCCAATTGCACTAGGCAGGTATAGACTCACCCCTAGCTTAGGCGTGCTAAGCTAGGAGTAATCCCGAGACACAGGGCTCCAATGTACATACAGAATGCCTGACACCCCCCCCCCCGTGCTTTCACCTATATTTGAGTCCTGCACCCGGCTATCTATACACATACACTCTTTGGATCTGCATCACACCCTGGGGATAAACGGGATTCACTATTTTCCACCTCATTTGCATAGTATCGTCTTCTAATGCATAGTTACATGACCCATACTGAGCCTCCCCAGAAATAACTACTGCTTACTGTCGCACAGACCCGCACACAACTTGTCAAAAGTGCCTTACTATCACCGTATTCAATGTCCCTTGTTCTTCCCAGCAACAAAACAACCGGTCTCTGCACGGGACCCTGCACACCACAGATGATGTGCTTTACCACTAAGCCATGACAAATATACATACATCTGAGGTTATCACGTACAGATCATCCAGCACAGGCATTCAACAGTATAGGACATGTATTCCATCATGAAGATTTATGTGTGCTAATGTCCACACATATATATATATATATATATATATATATATATATATATATATATACACATATACACACACATACGTAGATATAGAATATATATCACAACAGCAGACCACGTGACACCAAAGCATTAGACAAGAATGAAAAGGAAACCACATGCACCTCCTGCATTATGTACTGGTGTTAATATCAAGGCAAGTGTGTTTCTGTGCATCACATGGGTTCAGACTGTATTAAGGGTAAGATTAGAGCTGCTGATATTACTCACCAGACCTATTGCCGAATGTATGTGTATGTCTTGCCAACCCAGTCTCTTGGCCGATTGTGACATTTATGGACACTATATAGGAAAACAACAAAACACACTTCTCAACACATCCTGGAGCTAGCCACTCACAGATACCAACACATAGGGTATGACTGCCAAACACACACACACCTGTCATGCCTTGGAATAGAACACCTACCTATCTATTCTATCACACTACAGCATTACAGAGTTACAGAACACGCTACTGAGATTACTGGGACACGGTACTCCCAGAGGTATACTTCTAGGTGGGTGACATCATCAGCAATGGAAAAGTCGGCGATAGGGATTGTATGGAGTGTGAGCAGTCTAAAAGCATTACTCTGTCCCCAGGCAGATGAAGACACACACACAGTTGGCATGGCTGGGATTAGAACACAGACCTAACTACCTTATCACACTACAGCATTACGCAGTTACAGAAAGCACTATTGATATTACTAGGACACAGCATTCTCAGAGGCGTACTTCTAGGTGGGTGACATCATCAGCAATGGAAAAGACGGCGATAGGGATTGTATGTAGTGTGAGCAGTCTAAAAGCATATTTCTGTTCCCAGGCAGACGGAGACACACACACACAGTTGGCATGGCTGGGATTAGAACACAGACCTAACTACCTTATCACACTACAGCATTATTCAGTTACAGAATGCACTACCAAGATTACTGGGACACAGCACTTCCAGAGGCATACTTCTAGGTGGGTGACATCATCAGCGATGGAAAAGACGGCGATAGGGATTGTATGGAGTGTGAGCAGTCTAAAAGCATATTTCTGTCCCCAGGCAGACGGAGACAAACACACGCCAGTGGTGTGATCAGGACAACTGCCTATCTACGGACCACTATTACAATACTACATAGATATGAGCCGCGCCACAGACACTACACCTTTCAAAACTGTCAATATGACCTTCTAGGAATGCGGACATTGACATGGCTGCTGGCAGTTACGATGTACATACCTGTGAACCAGTGTGTTCAATGTAGGAATCCATCCTGAAGTGGGGTATGGCCATCTGTTGACTGGATGACTATTATCGCTATACAGGGTTACAATGGCCATGCCCATACACATAGAGGCACATAACCAACACAAGGTGTCACTGGGCATGCTCACACACTTAGTAGCACATGGCAGTTTGGAATGCACTATGTGTCCATCT
The DNA here is from genome assembly GCF_019279795.1 of Protopterus annectens. NCBI lineage: Eukaryota > Metazoa > Chordata > Ceratodontiformes > Protopteridae > Protopterus > Protopterus annectens. Next base: position 400,452,525 of record NC_056730.1, on the reverse strand, counting down.
ACACAATGTTATACTGGGCATGCTCACACACTTAGTAGCAAAGGGCTGTTTTGTATGCACTCTGATTCTAAGCACAGAAGGGCACAGTGGCCATGCTATTACTGTTAGACGTGTACAAGACATTGTAATGGACTCTGGTGTCGATAGTTGCCATTGTTAGCATGAAAGTTGCACTACATATATCTGACACCGGTCTTCTACACAATGACTGCTGCTGTCCATCACCTTATAGGTTCATAGGTTCATACTAGGCTATCTGCCCTAGGGCATTTATAAGCCTAGCCAGAGTGTGTTTGGCTTGCGCCACCCATTTTAAATGAATTTTGCTATGCCCTTTTTCGAGGTTAGTATACTGTGCCTCTGTATAACAGTGACACAGAAGTGATACCCGGGGTAAACCTACGATCTTCCATCCACTCATCAAGATTCCTTTTGAAGAGAGTCAATGAGGGACTCTGCCTAACCTGGACTGGGATTTTATTCCAGAGTGAAGGGAGCCTCTGGGTTATGAATCTGTCCCTCCAGCATGTCCTATTTATTTCAGTGCTGAGGTTCAAGTCACTCGAGTGCGTAGCTCGATGGGATGTGGATTTTCTGAGGTGCAGCATGTCCATTAATTCAGGGTTGGACATGGCTTTATACGTCAGGCACAGATCGCCTATGAGCAGGCGGTATGCCACTGAGTAGAGCTGGAGTTTCTTTAACCGGCAGCATATGGCATCTGTTTGAGCCCTTTGATCCTCTTGGTGAGGTACTTTTGGGGTCTTCCCAGTTGCTGCAGGTGTCTGGTAAGGTACATCCCAAAAGGGGCATTGTACTCAATTATGGGCCTGATGAGGGATGAGTAAAGAGGCACGATGACCTCCCCTGATCTAGATGTGAATCCCTTCATGATTAGGTGGGCTATATAAAATGTTTTTCTAACCACTTTGGCCTCGTGGTTTTCAAATGAGAGATTGCTATCAACTTGGGTCCCCAGGTCCCTAATTACTTCTTCCGTACTTAATGGATTACCACCTATGTGGTAATTTGTGGACACTTTGTTTTTGCCAAAGGAGATGACTAGACACTTTTTGGCATTTAGCTTGAGGCCATGGCTCTGGCACCAGTTGTCTGTTTCTATGAGGACCTTTTGTAGGATGCTTGTGTGGGCTGGAGAGTCGATTATAGCACCTAGTTTGCAGTCATCTGCGAACTTGGTCAGCCACAGTCTTTCCGTGTTGGCCTGTACCTCCGATAAATATATACCGAACAAGAGAGGTCCCAGGACTGAGCCTTGTGGGACACCACTTGTAACTGGTTTGAAGTCTGACATGGCTCCAGCAATTCTAACCATGTGGGTTCTGTCCTTGAGCCAGTTTGCAACCCATCTAGTGACATAGGGGTTTATATTTAAGCTGGTGAGCTTATCTATAATGCCCGAGTGGGGTATTGTATCGAAGGCTTTGCAGGTCCAGGTAGGCTGTGTGGACCACCTTCCCCTGCAATGGCCTTGGTGATTGTTTCAAAGAAATCGACCAGGTTTAAGAGGCAGGATCTGCCCTTAACAAAGCCGAACTGGGTAGGATCCAGTGTCTGTAGGTCCCCAATATCTTTATTAATGAGGTCCATGATGATCCTTTCCATAGCTTTACAGACCAAGCTAGTCAGGCTTATGGGGCAATAGTTTCCAGGATCCGTTGAGGCACCACCTTTGTGGAGAGGGACCACTGTTGCTGTATGCCACTCTTTGGGTACATATCCTGTAGTAAGGCTGAGATTGAACAGTAGTTTTATGTTTGGGTTTAGCTCTTCTTGGAGTTCATGTAGGATGCAGCCCGGGACACCGTCTGGTCCCTTTGATGCTGTAATTTTTGCTTTGGAGAGGGTGGCTCTTACCTGAGCATCTGAGATGTCAGAGGGGCAGCACTCTGCTGGGATAGATATTTGCCCTTTTGGTGGGAAGGGGGGGGAGAAGTTTGCGCTGAACCTGTCAGCTAGGATGTTGGCAATGTCTGTGGGTTCAGTGTATTTTTTGTCATTTTGGACTAATTCTGAGCATATCTGGGAATTCCCACCCAGGTTCCTAACATAACTAAAGGAAGCCTTGTGATTATACTTAGTGTCCTGTGCAATTTTTCTCTTGAAGCTGGCCTTAGACGATTTTATGAGTGCCCATAGTTTTTTGCTAATACTGATCAGAGATGCCTTCCCTTTTTGGGATTTTGCTCTATCATGTAGTAGCTTCTTCCTTCTATTGTATAGTTTGTTTATGGCTGGGGTCCACCAGACAGGACGCCTGCCTTTGGAGGATTGAGTCTTGGTTTTATTTGGGATTGCATGATCCATGCATTCCTGAAGGTGTTCATAGAATGCGTTTATAAAGGATTCTGCGGTCTGGGCCGTATTTTCCATAGGCCTGGGGGCTTTGAAGGATTCCACCTCGGTTTTGAGGAGTGTGAAATTTGCTTTAGAGAAGTTTTTCACTGTGGTTTTCCTGGCAGAGGGTGGGTTCGGGATGTGAATATCCAGTGAGATTAGTTTATGGTCTGATCTTACCAGTGAGGGATACACTTCTGGTCTGGAGCATAGAGCCCCCATGTTGGTGATGATCAGGTCCAGTATGTTTTCCCCACTTGTGGGAGTGGTAACAAGTTGTTCCATAGCATTTGAGTTTATAAATTCTAGGAACCTTTGGGCTAGCGTGTTGTGTCCACACATCTAGCAATGACAGTTTCTGAGGTTTCATGCCGGTGTTTTACTTAGTTTGTAAGTATTGCACATGGGTAGCCAGTGTGAATGATTACAGATGCGACCTGTATATTGTGACTGGACCATACATTATGTGTACATGTGTTAACTGGCCACATGGCAAATAGATCTGTGCATTAACATGCCTGATACTTATAACTGTCTCACCTGCAATGGCCTGCTCTCTCAGTGAAACGCCAGAGGTACCTATATAGGGGTGACACAGCAGTATGATTATTATCCATGCCTGTATGACAGCTACAGGGTGCAATGTGCATGTTAACACATTCACCAGTACAATAGGATATATTATGGAGTATGCGCATGTGTGCATACACAGAGTAGCATACTATAGTATGTGGCATGTGTGTATACATGCCTTGCATATGATGTTACATTACATATTGTACAGTGACACATGCAACTATATGGGATATAATAGTTATATGTGCAGTAGTGACTTACCAGGCAACTCCAGGCTCGGTGGTTGAGAGACACCCACCTCCACAATGTCAGCTAAGGTTTGTGGAGGCTGTTCTGACAGTGTCCCTAGGTTGGCCAGTAGCTCCTCGGTACGTGTGAGTGGGGGCTGGGTTTGTGGCCCACCACCTGCTGCACCTTGTTCCCTGGTGATTGCATTTGCACGCTGTTTTGCACATCTGATCAGGTCCATGTAGTGTCTGAGCACCTGCTGATATGTGCGGTTATGGCCACCCACATCATTAACCCTCCTGCGAAGTTCCTTCCACAGGTCATCCCGCTGCTGTGCATCCTGTGACACATGGCTAAACAGGGCATCATAGTTCTCTTGAAGGTAAGGTATAAGGGCCTCATCCTCCAAGTGGGTATAGGCTGGGAGCCTTGCTCGCAGCATATCTGGAAGACATAATGATGGAGATAGGTCACAGTATCTCAGAGATGCACAGGGATACAGCTGCGCATACATGTGTATCACATTTATTACATATAAACAGTTGTCTTTGCAAATCTTTATGACACTGACACCACTGACATGTTTGTGTCACACACATGTGACACCCAATGGGGATTGGATATTATCACCGTATATGTGTGTCACCTGATTACATTGCTCATACTCCATGTAGATGCTGTCTTGATGTGGGCATATCTGTTTGCCTTTACTGGCGTTCTTACCTATCAGCACATGCCTGGATGTGTCCACATTAATGCTGTTGACCCTGATACTGTGTATATGTCACATATAAACACATACACTGCCTTAACGGACATGACCTGTTACAATGCAGACATGCACATGGAAGCCGTTACATGCATGTGTTTTGCCATATACATCTACACGGCACTGTACAGCAATTCAACATCCTGCCACGTATCACCTGTGTTGCACATGTGATACACATGGGACACTGGCTAGCCTGATGGTATTTGCAGGGATGGTTATCAACTATAGCATGTACGGCCAAGGTCATCTAGAAGTCTGTATGTCCTGGGCCATGTATGAGCCTAGGATGTAAGGTTACCTAGCTGTAGCTGACAGCCATGTTTTCGGCACCAGGTGAAGCAGTGCCACATAACTGATCCACACGGTTAATGATACATCTACCATGCGGTCATCACACCATGTCTGACAGAGGTGAAATGTGCATCTTTGCTGGATAGGGTTGCATAGTATGGCAGGAGTATGTAACGTGTATGGCACAAGGATCTGTCCAGCATGTGGCGATCCTTGTACTAGGAAGGTGGATGCCCATGACGTATGTATTTCAGATCAGGATATGTACGTGTAGCATGTCCAACATCACAGTGTTGGACATGTCTTTATGCAGGGTAGGCATCATGCTACATAGTGGAGATGAGGATTATGAAGGCTAGTGTCACCAACCCAAACATGGCCAATGCTCCTTAAAGGTGATATGTGATCCGATATTGGTCACTTGAGTGATGAGTATGGCTGTACAATGATCTCCATGTTCATGGATGGCACCCTGTCATGACTAGGGTTGCCTCTTATGACTACCTAATAGGCTTGATGATGTCACTAGCTCAGGGAGGTAAACTGCACAGCAGCATCCCTTACACACAGTGTCCATTATGTTGACCACTGCCTAGGTGGTAGTTCATAGGTACAGGGTTATTAACCTAGTGGTAACAATGCTATATGCAGCTGTCAGATTGTGCACATATGTCACACACCTCACCCACAAAGCCCCTTCTGTATGTTGTCCACAACACTGAGTCAGCTATTGCTCCTAAGTCATAGCCATTCACATACCTACATAGGCAGATGCCTCCCATTTGTCTGTGTGGTATGGGCTACAATGAGGGGGAGTACAATGAATTAACCCTGTTTTACTGTAGCTGCCACTGGTGTGATATGCACATATTACTCAGACACCTTTTGTAGTGTTGGTTTTGTCAACAGTCCACTGGCAGAACACTCCTGTGACATACAAAGGTACATCTAGTATACTGAGTGTAGGTGGAACACAGTATGGGTGATGATATCCTATGACCTGTCACAGGTATGATATGCAGTGTGAAATCATCCATACTGTCATCTACATCTGTACTGCTAACAACATATATGTTGATTAAGGTTCATGGACTTTCAGACCAGACTCAGCAAGGTAATAGTGCAGTGCCTCCCATTATGAGTGGTGTCTCCACTTTCTGGGTTGTGATAACTGTTGGTGTGCACCATTAAGTGTTTTCACAGACTGACATGAAGCTATGTTTTACATGATGTGTATGTGTAGAGCAAACTGTTTTGCCATATGTGTATGATACAACCAGGGATGTGGACAGGTCCCATGCAGCCTGAGTGCACCTTGTACAATCATAGTTATGGTTACAGTGGTTCTCTAGTGTTCATGGATATGTGATTGTGTACCTGTTGGGGGGGGGGGGGCAGTGTGTTTATGTTATCCAACACCCTATCTGTATTGCTTATTCATGCTCAGCACTTTTTCAGAACATGTAAGCACTTAATGAGCTATTAATTACTGTAGCACTCAATCCTCCTCATTACCTACAGGTAAACACTGTTTGTACTTACATTTCCCACTTGCCTAGAGTAAAACAGCTCTTGTACACACTTTCCTCACATATCTAGTGGGAAATAGTTAAATATTCAGGCATGTCCAAGTGTCAATTCCCAGTGTTATCGCCTGTCTATATGATGAATATGGGCATCATGAGGCAATATAGAAATTGTCTCATGTACACAGTAAATACTCCCCTCCTAACATACAACACTACAACCTGTGGGAGATGCACATATCTAGCCATACTGGAGGTAAAGCTCTCTCCAACCCAGACTGAACATGACAATCATGTCGGGATGTTAAATGTTTGCACCACACCACACTCATCACATAGTCTCACTAGATCTCCACCACCACAGGCACACATAGTAAGACTACAACATTTGTGGATCCTCTCAATACTACTCTGTCTAGGCAACAGAGAACTCCAAAGCAGAAACACAGGCAGCCCCCATCCCCCAACACAACACCAATTACTTATAGCCCACAAACTCAGTGTGCCCATCAACCACGGCCAATAGGGCAATATAATGTACCCAACACACTAGTCATAGGTGACTGTAGATGGTCACACTGATGTCCACTCAGCAGGCTACACAAGGTGATAGTTACTGTCAGCTGCCTGTCGGGTAACAGGATCCGCAACATAACCTATGCACTCAGTTCACTCCTCAACAGGTACAATATGACTGTGTCATTCTCCATGTTAGTGTGAATGCCCTGAGATGTACCTTCCTGGACTACATGTAAAGACATGGAATAGCTCTCCATTCTTGTAGACTAGGCAGGTATCACCTTAGCCCTGAGTAGCATTTGGACATCATCCAGACTGATAACGCAGTACAAGGACAAAATGATTTACTTCAACAATTGGCTATGCTTCTGGTGTCATTCCAAGGGTATCCAGTATCTGTCTGCTTTGAATAACATGGTCAACAGAACATGATGCTTTGGCACAGATGGCCTGCACCTGTCGGCCCTGGGATTACAGATAATGGCTAAGGCTCTTGCTGCTCCTATAGTGCCTGTTTTAGGCACGGTTCAAATAACATATTCATCATCATAACAGGAACAGGCAAGCAAATCCTGAGGGTAATGCTACTCAATGCTTGACGTCTTCATCTCAAACGCATTCACCTGAGGAGCTCCTTGTAATGGACCACTTCGATATCTGTGCAGTGACTGGGACCTGTGTCTAGGCTCCTGAGAGCACCCCTGCACTACCAGTCTATTACTCATACCACACCTTTCAGTCATGTAACCAGGACCAGAACACCCATGGTGGAGATGTGTCCATATTTCCCAAGGATAGCCACACCTCCAGGCTGGTTGCTTAGCACAATGCATCAGAGGTAATCCAAGTGCAACTAACTCTGGCCATAACTGCTATACAAATTGTAGCTTGCTACAGATCCCACACCATACCCCACGGTTAACGGTCCTCACTTCTTGGTGTACTGGAAAGTAGGGTTCAAACAGACACCATTGATGTGCGACTGACACTACTCCACCATTAACTGGGATACCTACTCATGTACCGACACATTAGGCCAACGCTTTCTGGGATTCATAACCTCCAATCGCCTGGATCAACCTATCCACACCACCACCAGGGCCAACAATATCCTAGACCTGGTCATTACCAACATGTGTGACTGGTGTTCCACATCTGGGGTTATCTCCTCGTTGGTCAGATCCGAACATACGCTAATCACCCTTGTTATCCACATAATGTACTACAGAAGGAGGAGACTGTTGCAAAGTAGAGTACAATCCCATGAGTGGAGGAGCTCCCTGGTCAGCCTCAGTAAGAATCTGAGATCCCTTATCACATCCTCCAAAGCTAGCTATGTAAACATTGCCGCAACTAATTCCAAGGACTACCACAAAGCATTCTAGAGGTATGTCACTACTCTCAATGGTTATACCCACATCTGCTCTGACATACAGCAGTAAGGCATGAACATTACAGAACCGACTGATATTGGCAACATCCTGGCAGACTTTACACCCCTCTCACACCCTAAAGGGCCCATGTCTATACAGGAATGATGCAGAGTCCCTGCAATCACAACTACGCAGTTCAAAACTGCACTCTCTAAAGCCAGGAACACAGCATCCATGTGACTGTACAACATCCCAGGCTGCGATTTCCACGAACTTCAGAACGAAATGGCTCCCCACTTGGGCACCATATTCACTAATAGCCTTGCATCAGGCATTGTGGCCCCTGAATGGCACACAGCAACAGTTATCACACTCCACAAAGGTGGTGCCACAATGGACCAGGGGAACTATTGCCCTATACGCCTGACTAGACTGTTTTGCAAGGCTATGGAGCACATCATCATGGATCTCATTCACAGAGACATTGGTGGCCTCCAAACCTTTGATCCCACCCAGTTTGGATTTGTTAGGGCCAGACCATGCCTCCTAAACCTGGTGGAGTCCTTTGAGACAGTTACCAAGGCAGCAGATGAGGGTAAGGAGGTCCACACAACCTACCTTGACCTCTCAAAGGCTTTCAATACCGTTCCCCATTCTGGTATTGTCAACATACACATCCACCTGCACACTAACTCCTACATCACGAGATGTTATGCAAAGTGGCTCACGGACAGAACCCACACAGTGAGGGTAGAATACCCTAGTCCCTACTGTAAATCAGTTACAATTGGCGTCCCCCAGTCCTCGGTCATAGGGTCCCTCATGTTCGGTATATGCTTCTCTCAGGTACAGGCTAGCACAGGAAGACTTACCCTGAATAGGTTTGCAGACAACTGCAAACTAGGGGCCATGATTGATTCCCCAGCTGATACAGACACGCTCCATAGGGGTGTCACTGGGACAGATACCTGGTGTCAATAACATGGCCTCAAGCTGCATGCCACAAGGTGCATAGACATACCCTTTGGATTAATACAATCACCCACGGACTATCACATAGGTGGTAGTCTCCTACATACATAAGATGTAATAAGGGATCTTAGAACCCAAGTAGATAGTATTCACTTGTTTGATAACCATATTGCCAAGGTGGTGTGGATATCCTTCTACTTGGCCACCCTAATCTCTAATGCGTTTGTAGCCAGAACAAAGGCAGCCATTGTGCCTCTCTACTCATGACTTATGAAACACATTAAAGGGTATAACACCCCATTTGGGATGTACCTTACGAGACAACAGTAACGGCTTTAAATACCACAACATTACCACACCAAGAGGAATACTGACCTTCGAAGGATGAAGTATGCAGCCCAACTACAGAAACCCCAACTGTACTAGTTTGCATACCACATACTCAGAGGTGATCTCTGCTGAACATACAAGGCCCATGTCCAAAACAATATTGATGGATATGCTCCACATAAGCAAAAGCCACTGACAGCCACATGCTCTGGGATATGTACCTAAACACAATGACGACTAGGACATGCTGGAGGGATACATTCCTGACCCGGACACTCACCATGCTTTGGAACATGATTCCTATGTACATCAGGCAGGGACCCTCACTAGCACTCTTCAAGAGATACCTCAATGGGTGGATGGGAGACAGACGTACACCAAGGATCACTGCAGTGGCTCTGCTGTACAGAGGTGCAGGAAACGAATGGCTCTGCTGTTCACAGGCACAGGACACTAACCTAGGGAGGTGCCACAAGTGAAAACACTGTAGTTAGGCTTACAAATGGCCTTGGCCAGACAGCATAGTACCTAACTATGAACCTATGAAGCTATTACATGTCCTTTGTGCATGGATAATTGATTAGCTCTTCCATTTCAATTAGCTATCATGCTGATACACTGTCTGGTGACTACAAGTCATATGTATCATGTTACTGTGTATTGTACATGCCAACAGACATACTTGATATTTGCATAACATAACAGTAACGCTATGTAAAATGTTAGACATATCTAGCTACAATACTGTACATTTCACATTTTTGCCACAATATCCCACAATGCAAATCATAATTGCACAGCAGGGCCACCTTAGACATGTTATTCTCAGTTATACGCCCATACATATGCCTACTGTTACAGTATATCAACATATACTATCCCCTGTTATGGCACATACTTGTTGGACAAACCCTGCCACTGACAGTGGCTGGAGTGGACTGTTGTGTTTAAAGTCCTTATATAGCATCCCTTGTGGTGCATGAGGTGTTTACCTTGTGGCCCACAGCAGTACACACAATTTCTATGAGCATTACTATGCTTAAGAATACATCACTGCATAATACCTTTTCCCAATATATGCATTGTGTACACTTTAATTAATACAGAACAGGTACTACATACACTAACATACTGAGTGTTCTACATACCTTATTAGTATCCCGAGTTGACGATAATATAAGTCCTATTCATTTTCTGTTGTAACGTTTTTCTCGTATGTACATACAGTTTGAATGTATGACAAGCCATCCTTTTATACTTAGATATCAGTAACATGTGGTATCCTGCCACCAACTGGTGTTCCGGAGTAGATGATTACATGCACATCAGCTGTGCAGCTACTCCATTAGCCAATGACATGGCAACAGTGGGGTATAATTGAATACTTCACTTGGGCATTGTCCCTTTGCCCTACCTTCGAGGAAGACAGCCTGGATGTGTTGTTTGTGATGAATTGCAACAGCTATATGGAGACACACAGAGATATATTAACTTCATGGCCTCCGTGGATTGTGTGTAACGACTAGAGGATGTAGTTCTACATGTGAGACTAGCTGTTATATCAGCCGTCTGATACGGGATTATTACAACCAAACCCTATAACATTGGCGTCTGTTCCATTGTACAACAGCAACGATTTCACATAGGGCCATTATAGTGTGTCTCTCGCAAGGTATGTTAAGGCTTCTGCAGATGTCATAGAGTGAGTGGATGTTTGTGATGTTATTACAGTCTATATTGCAATTGTTTCAGGTGTGGGGGAGATGTAGGTGGGTGTACATAGCAGATGCCGGAGTGTAGGAACTGCATTTATACATATTCGATATGTGTGTGAGGGCTCCTTCCCTATTTGAAGACCTAACCTTTAGTAGACTAATACTATGGTAACTGCAGGCTTATTCATTAAGCCATTGTTAATTGGTTCCTGTATAGCATGCAGGTGATGTTGGTCCTTTAATCCCTTCGGAAATACATCGGTATGTAATGAAATGTTGCTACATGAAAGCTTTCTCATATATTTCTGTCACAGATATTTGTACTCATTGGAGTTGTTTGGTGACTGAACCTCTTTGGCTTGGGTTACCACCTTTTCAAATGGCCATAGTGGGACATTTGCAGGACACACATCAGATTTTAGAGGCCGACACATACCTACGGTCAGTACAAAGTATAGAACTTTACATATATACCTATATAAAAGCTTATATTCTTGTAGCGGTTTACTTGCTTATCCTGTTCCTTGTTACATGTAGGTATTTTAGATACAGATGACTATTTTATGCAACAATTACAATAAATATGGAACATGGCAAATGTCTCGAGGTTGTAGAACATTAGTATTTGTACTCATTTTGGTCAGGACACTACCGCACATACAGGGACTGCCCCTCGCAAGGTTGGACAGGTGGTAACCCTATCTTTGGCTCATGTCCATAGCACATATTTGTAATAGTGTATAGACATATATACTCTCCATATCCTTTGTTCATAACGTTCAGTCGTGGCGGAATGTGTGATTGCTATGATCCATGTTATGCACATATTTGAAGACTTCAACCGCTGTATACGGCATACCCATGAATTCAGGAACGCACACACTTCCAATGACCACATTACCATTCCCAGACTCCCAAACCCCACAATACCGAACACTCAAACTCGTGACAGTCAAACTCCCGGAACTAACACAAACACAGAACACACACACCACACACAGACACATTGCTACCCATCATATCCAAACAAACCATCCTACACTACGTATGGCCAGGTGGCCATGCCCCCATACACACCCCATGTGGGTGGCTGCACCCCCCACACCACACCTACTGTAATAATCTACCTCCAAGATAGCACAAACAGACACACGAAGCAAACCCACACACACACATTACAGTGCCCCGGAAACACACACCACACTCAGAACACACACTTACACACACTACAGCAATCAGAAACACACTTAAACACAGTACCTACCTGGACCGCAGCACCAGAAGCACTAACTAAATGTCCCTTAACATCATGATAATAGTACTCGCAGTTCTAGTGTTCTGGAACTGTGGTCTTTCGGTCTTTAAGCTTCATGATTACGAGCGTCGGTATGTAAAGCATTCGGTATTTGGTAGTATCCTATTTATATGTACCTCCATGGTTGTGTAGATGTTGTTAACCTATCTATATATTTGCATATATATGTATATCCATATATATCGACATATATCTATCACCCTTTCTCTCTCTATATTTCATATATATATATATATATATAGAGAGAGAGAGAGATAGAGAGAGTGAATACACCTTTCGTTGGGTACATGGCAGTGTATACTATTTCCCGAACTCCACCCTTTTGTGTTTTAACCTGTCACAATACACAACTGCCGTTGGTACATCTCAGGTAGCTTAGTGGTAGGTTATTGCGAAGATTGTGTACATGGTTGCATATTCTACTCCTGGCAGTAGTCGTTTTACCTCTCAGAGCAGGCACTATTAGTACAAGGGTAAATAACGCACACTTCAGCGGTTCTGGGCAGCTTTGCCCGTGATCTGCGTGATATTCAGCAAAGGTTAGACCTGTGTTGCGCATATCCATGTAGTCATGTTTAAATGATGCTTACCGGCACTTACCGGTGCAAAAACCCACTAACGTGTGCTTAAACGTGCTCTAATGACCTGCATCCAACATCCATTATTCGGGACATCAGAATTACGTAACAGCCCTTGCAGGTCATGGAACCGGGACCATGCACAAGACAGTCAGTGGCTTTACCACTGGGGCATCTGGGATATGTACAAGTGTTATGGTGTTTAGTATGTGGACTGTACTACGGCTGTTCCTCCATACTGCAAACAAATGTGTAACTCAGTTAGTTTACATATGGATGATACCTATGAATGGTATGTCCAAGTGATGCTTAATGGATGTGCTCCAGCTATGGGAATCCATGTCACAGTGAGCCACACACTGTAATGTGCTACACCTTGCCACAACTATAACTGGAGAATGCTGGGGAGACAGATACCTGTCATGGGTACTTCCCATGCTTTGGAACTACATCCCTGATTACATTATATGGAACCCCTCATTAACACACCAGGGAATCCTTGCAGAGTGGGTGGGGAACAGTGGTTACACCCCAGGGATCTTGCAATTGGCTCTGCTCCACAGAGGGACAGTTATTTAATCAATGGGGTGGCGACAGCAGACACATTTTGGCTAGGCTTATGAATGGCCTCTGACAATTAGGCATGTACCTACCGATGTACCTAGGAACCTATACATACAGTATCAACACATGCTGTTAGCTTAATTTACTGTTCAGGTATTGACTTACTTGTGCCAATAGCAGTTGTGTGTGCAATAGTTGAGGGCTGCCTATGTAGGATGCACACAGTAGACCACCTATACATGACAATTTACAGGTGGTCGTGTGTGTGTGCCATCCATTTTACTGTGTGTGCAGGTGGAGAAGTGTGTCAGTCCATAGGGGCCTACACTGTCAGTGTATGTGCTATACGTTCCCACTTTGCCAAGGCATGGGCATATTGGGCATGCCTCCATCTGCCTACTGGGGCTGGTGCAGGGTGTTCATGGTCTGAATCCCTTTGTGCCTGTGGTGCCCTTGGCAATTGTGGTGGGCTGTGAGGGCCTTCACCATTATGTCCCTGCTGCAGCTGTTTCCGCAGGATCATATTATGTAGCATGGCACATACTATGAAAATGTGGGCACACATGCCTGGAGAGTACTGCAAGGCTCCACCAGATATGTCCAAGCAACGGAACCGTGATTTCAGCATCCCAAACACATGCTCTATGATGATTCTGGTTTGTGCGTGTACCTCATTATGGCATTCTTGCATAGGTGTGTGTGCATTTCTGATGGGAGTCATCATCCACAGCTCCAGTGCATAGCCAGCATCCCCCACAAGGTGGCCATATGGGATGTCCCCCCTTGACAAATACCTGATACAGCTGTGAGGCATGCCAGATGTGGGAGTCTTGGTAGCTTCCTGGGCTGCCAGCACACACATCCATGATAATGCCCTGGACATTGCACATGACCTGGCAGTTGATGGAGCAGTATCCCTTTCAGTTTATTTAGCACCTACAAGGCTCACTGGGTGGTGACTTGATATGTATGTGAGTGCAGTCTATTGCACCCAGTACCTCTGGGTGGTCTGCCACACGGTGGAAGAGGCGCATATTGCCTGCCAACTCCTCCTGAGTTCGGGGGAAGTATGTATGCTCATTGGCATGTGGTAACATGGCATCCAGGAACTGGTGGAGTACCCTGGATGCTGATGCCTGTGAGATCCCCATGATATCTCCAGTTGGCCTTTGAAAGGTACCTGTGGCTAGTATTTTCAAGCTTACACATACCTTCGTGTCCACTGGGATGGGTTCCCCTCTATTGTTTCTGGCTCTGAGACGTGGCCGGCACAGCTCAACGATTTGCCGTATGCTATCCCTGTCCACCCTGTAACACTCTACTATCTCCAGATCATCTAGCCCCTGGTAGGTTATCCTTGGTCTGAACACTCTTCTCCTCCTCTGGTGCCTGAGGTGGTTGTCAGCATCATCCTCCACACCACCTTCATGTTGGAACACATGCTGATGAATCACAGCTATGGCAGCTCCCAACATGTACATTGTAAAAGTTCCCCGTCTGTTTACACCGATGGTGCAGTGTTTGGGAATACACAAGTGTGTGTGAGGTGCCTTCACACTTTATACTATTGTGCTTTGGAAGCTGATGATGTCATAGGGTGTGTATGTACAATCCGAGCTGCAGGGTATCTTACTTATGTGTTTTACTGCAGGTACTGCTATTGTGGTGCCTTTGGTGTTGAATTACATTTGTCTGCCATGGATCACGTCTTGCCCTTGCCTTCACTTTTCAAACCGATTTCCCTCACATTGTCAGGCATGCATCCAGCAGCCTGCTTTCTTGTTTTGTACTTTCCCAACCCAGGATTGTGTTGCAAAATGTGTTCTATAGCCGATCTACTACAGGTTTGCTTTTCTCTACTGTGACAGTTCTCTTTTCTTTGCAATCTGGCACCTCCATTTTCCTGTTCTGCAGGTTGCTGCTAGCAACCTTGTTACCTACCGTCAATGGCCCACTGTGAGTTAATAGGTGTTAATTACTCAGTTGTACTCCAATTACCCTACTGCGGCATTTCCTTATTGTCTTCCCGTAACCTTCCTGTTTCAACTGTGGTGCGCGCTGTGCACAGCCGTTTACCAGGTTTCGAGCGCATTGTCATCCGCGTACACATGCACTTTCAGTCACCTTGTGTGCTCTCAGCTAAGCAAAGCTATAGCTACATCCACACTCCTATCCTGTGGCTTTGCTTAGCAACGGGCAACCTGGATTAGCAATGCTCCAATGTGCTTACAGCGACAGTGGCACACCCCTCTGCTGATGTCATGTATACCTCCAGGCCACTCCTCGATGTTATACTGCTATGCCGTGTGGTACAGCCTTACACTGGAAAGGGGTTTGCATTTCAGTATTACTTGCATCATTTGCATGGCATTAACTACTAATTCATAGTTACCATGCCAAACACTGTCACAGACCCTTAGCAACCCTTGCGCCTTGGTTGTGGTGTAGCATGCATACCACTGACTACTATGGCAAAATCATGATTTATGTTACATTGCAATTTTATGACATCTATATATATTTCCTTGTGTTCCCGTTTGTGCACACATGCCCTGCGGCTGTACTTTGCTTTACTGTGGTCATGACATTAAATGTTATTTTTTTATGTGCTGTGCATGTTTTTTTATGCCATTGGCTGTATATTTAGCCATTAGCATATGTTAAGTTTATAATGCGTAAGTTTGGTCCGCTTTCATGGCTCCAGTGTTCTGTTTGAAAAAATGTAAACCGTTTTTTGGGTTTACATTTCTGTATGCTTACGCTACGCCTGCACCACTTCATGAATCACTACGTACCTTCATTTGCATGCTGCACTACTGCACATGGGGTGATTAGCATACATGCGCTGAGAGCTGCACAGATCTGGCGTACGCTCGTAGTGTACATGGAATCGGATCATACCTGAATCACTCGGCGGCCATATTTGACATTAGACCGCCTACACTACGCCTGCACCTGGCGCAAGCTTCATGAATCCCGGGGCACATTTAATTACATCAAGTACAATTAATTTTATATTAGCCTGTGCCTAAGTATTTCATGAGGCACATACGTTTAGGATATATTAAAGATGTCAGGACAGTGGGAAGAGCATACCTCTCAAGCTCTTAGAGCAAGAGATCAGGACAAAGCCTAGAATGATGGGGTGACAAATAGGGACAGATTATAAATATTGCTCTTACAAACTTAGAAAGTTGATAGAATAATAGGTTTTGCATTAGCATGAATTTTCTGAAAGCTGTGGAGTCTTAAACTCAAATGTTTGTCATTATTTCATGACTCCAATCCTCGGCTATTTGCCAGAAAGGGACAGATATTCGGGAGAACACACCGAAAATATAAGGCAGAAATCTGGACATTCTGCAAAAACCTGTACAGTTGAGAGGTATGGGTAGAAGGTTTAGGCATGAGAAAATAAAGGAAGTCTGTGCAGTGTTCAGTGCAGCTACAGTACCTAGAAAGTGTTAGTATAAGCTGTATACACACATATTTACAGTGATGTTTGGTTGTTGAATTCATGTGTTTGTCTAGATATAGCAATTTGTTTGTACAGCATTGTTATGCAATTGGGCTACATTCTTTAAGTTAACTAAAGTTAATGCAGCATGTGTACCTACTTTTTTTCCTAGAAATGCTTTTTGAGGAAACTCTTGAATGTTCATAGACTATCTGGTTTCATATGTTTTGGGTAAAGGTTATTTCAAGTTGTTGAGGCCATAGTGAAGGCTTTTTCAGTTATTGCTAGGATAAAAAGAGGACTGTACTACATGGTTTCAACTAGGTCCTTAACCGAATGTGAACAATTCTAAACTTAACTTTTTTCTTTAATGGTGAGCTGTAACTGCAACTGATTAGCTTGCATAACTCTATGTTTTGTAGGTAAGTTGCCCTGGTGGAGACCGATAGTCATTTAAATGTTTAATGGCTATTGTAGAAGTTTTTATTAAAAAGACTGAGGTAGATAAATCTTAATCGTTTATTTTCATTATTTTTTGGAAACTTTCTTTGTTTTGGAGTGCTTGTAAGGCAATGATAGGAAGTTAGTATTCTAATATTGGTAGTGGAACACTGATGGCAAAGGATTATCTTGCATAGTTACAGAGTTAACAGGAGATTTTATAAGAACCTTTACTTAAGTTATTAGTTCTCATGCTTGTTTTTTTCCAAATGTGGCAGGAATAAAAGGCTTTGATCAAGGATGACACATCAGTATCCTTGTTGGGCTGGTGTTGGAAAGAGTTCTCCAAGTGAATTTTTCAAAAGTAGTGGATTAGTCTGTAAACGTTTTTTAGTAATCTTTACCTACCTTTAAAGAACCAATACATTGAGAGCTCAATACTTGAAAAAAACTTCACTAAAATGGTCATATCAAATTGGAATAACCCTCCCCCAATTGACTTGTCACTAGTATTGTCCAACTGATCTCCATACTGGGTCTCTTCCTCTTTGGCATATACTTCCTAATGTCCAAGATGGCGTCAAGCGCAAGTAGCTGACAAGGTTTGCTGCAGACTGCAAATCTGACACTGTCCTTAACTTCCCAATTGCTACCCATATTCTACAGGAGAACCTAAACCATACTAGTACATGCTGTAATGACTAGTGGCTCAGGTTTAGTGCAAAGAAATTCAGTATAGTATTCTCTGGAAACAGACGCACACAGACATCCACACCTACAGACGTACACAGACACCTACACCTACTACATTAATGAGTCCAACTAAAGGTTGATATCGTTACTGGGGGCTTTGGCACATTCATAGACAATGAACTCTGATATGAATATCATGTGTCCCCTGTTACTAAGGAATCCTCTTACTTTGCTTAACTAACTACTATAGGCATATCCTCCAGATCCAAGGAAGTTATTCTATCTTCCCTAATCAGGCCCATGAAAGAATATAATGCCACATTGACACATGCCTGTCCATATTTCTCAGCTTAGAAAACCACAAATATTCCTAACCAAGAAAATCATAGGTAAGAGTTCCTTAATGTGAGGCAGAGCACCTCGCTGGCCTTGTTCAAGAGAAATCTTGACCAATGGATGGGAGATCGCAGATATACCCCAGGGATTACCTCAGTGTCACTGCTCGACAGAGGCACAGCAAAATAATGGGTATAGTTCCCCATACTAAAGGGGTGGCGTAAGCCACAAAACTATGGGCTAGGCTTGTAAATGCCCTCGGGCAGATAGCCTAGTATGAACCTATGAACCTATGAACCTATTAAAATAAACAGAGTGACTGAAAGCCCTTATCTCTTTACTCCATCTCTTATAGGGCTTGTATAGAAGCCTCTGCCTGGCCTACAGTCTGCTTGAACTCTTACATCTTTAAAAAACAGATGCAACTCAAACACCTACTGTAAGGGCATAAGCCTATATCACAATATTAACAGAACTTGTTGGTAGGATAGGTATCTCTTTCAAAGGATACCCTACCTTTGGTGTAAGCTTCTACTCCACCTCAAACAACGTAGCTTCCAAGCTTTTTTCACAACTGATCTTGGCAAGGTGATGAGACTCTATAAGTTCAACACTGGGTTGTGTTCACAGGCCCTCATTGATAGATGGAGAAATAATAGAATTTGTAGCAGCTAGGCTTCTAATGGTCTTGGTCCAATTGCCTAGCATGAGCCTATTAACCTACTTTTGATGTAACTTGGGAAATATTAAATGGTTAACACAATGCTGCACTGTTACAGCTGGAGTTATGCAAGTTTAAAGAACAATTGAATCAAAATGCTAGCAATCACCAAACTCAAAGTATAGATGAAGTTAAAGTAATAATGAGTAGAAGAGACAGACAGTTAACAGAATAACTTTAAATAAATCAAAAAGTCAAAATAGTTAGCTTTCAAAGGAACACGCAGTCTTTATCAGACATTATATAAGTATCTCGCCCAAACAAATGACTGATGCCAGAAACATGGCCTCAAACTGAATGCCAAAAATGCATCATTATCCCCTTTGGGGAGAGAGATGTCCCCACAAATTATCACATTAATAATAAGGTCCTAAGCATGCAATCAGTCGTGAAGGACTTGGGAAACCACGTTGATAGCAAACTGACATTTGACCACCATATTGCCTCTGTTGTACGGAAAGCTTTCTACATGACCCACCTCATTAGGAAGGGTATCTCATTCAGGGACAAGGAGGTAATAACATCCTTGAATTCTTCCATTATAAGACCCATTATGGAGTACAATGCCCTTTTCAGCATGTACCTCACAAAGCACATGCAGCAGCTAGAGAGACCACAGAGGTTCCTCACCAGGAGAATACAAGGCCTCAGACATCTACCATACACAGATAAGCTAAAATCCCTGTCCCTCTACTCAGTCTCATACAGACTCCTCAGAGGTGACCTCTGTCTGGCATACAAAGCAATCTGAGACTCCACCTTGATGGGACTGCTGCATATCTGCACCAGAGTAACCCGCACACTCGACCTCAACCTGGTCTGCGACATCAATAGGTCTTGTTGATGGGACAGATTTGTGTCCCAGAGACTCCCCCTTCTGTGGAATAGACTCCCTCTCCATGTCAAGCAGAGTACCTCATTAACCTTTTTTAAGCCCAATCTGGATAACTGAATGGGGAACAGAAAATACACCCCTGGGATTCCACCTGTGTCCATGCTGGAAAGGGCCATTGGGTGCTGACTTGTCAGAACATGGGCTAAATTCTTGGCTAGGCTTGTAAGGGCCTCAGGGCCAATAGCCTAGTAACTTCCTATGATCATATGATCCTATAACCATCTCAGTCATTCATTTAAGTACTCTAAATTAGGTGTATTACATCAAAGCCAGTCAGAAACCAATAGCAGTAAATAGCCATTTTCTGAAGTTAATTAACTTTTTACTTTTTGCTTTTTTCTTAGATTCAGTGAAGGCTTTACACTAATTCTATCATTTGCACCAGACTCATTGCTTGCATTTAAATTCAGCTGTCACTTTTCTTCTCTCAGTAATAATACATTTTTATAGTCATATATGTTCTTGGGATAAGGTATATATTACGCTACCTGAAATTTGAAGTTATAAACATAATCACATTCCATATTGATTCCTTATTGTGTTTAGCCATGGTATTATGCATACCGTGCCTCTTCTTATGTTCCAGAATGGTATAATGAAAAGTTCTTGTTGTTTACCAGCTTAACATTTATTACATTTTCATATTGCCACATAAATAATGCCTCTGCTTGCACACACAGCAAATCCATTAAAATTATTTTTGTTTTTAATAAAGGAGTAAACATATTCATATGTTATGTTCATATAGCCATAACTACCTCATTTTCCTCATATATCAGTTTCTTTCAGTGATATTTTTATCTCATTAGTCCTCCCCACCCTCTCATTAAATACTTCTCTCATATTTCCACCTCTTTTATAAGACAGAATAGCTGATTCCTGGAGTACAGGTATGTATGTGTGTATGTATGTTTGTATGTATGTATACACACATGCATGCATGTATGTAGGTATTCTTCATTTATGAATTCACTAATTCATTTGTCTGCTTGTTTGTCTGTTACATTTGCTGACCAGGAATGTTCAGCTGAGAAGACCATCTTCAGTGAAGTTCCAGAGAGAAAAGCTCTAACGCAAACAATGAAATACAGATATTTATACAGTAGACATTACAAGAGGGATATTTTAAAAGTGTAAATATAAGCAACACAGGCAATATAATACTGCTAACATATAGAGTGGCACAGTGGATAGTGTTGTTGCTTCCCAGCAAGAGGTTTCTTGGTTCGATTCTCAGTGGGGGTGCCTTCTGTGTGGAGCCTGCATGGGTTTGCTCTGATTTTTCTCCCACATTCCAAAGACGTGCAGTAGGTAGACTGAACACTCTAAAAGTGGCCATAGGTGTGTGTGTTGTGTGGAAGAAACCTTGGCTCTAGATGATTGTCACCGTTGAAGTGACACTCCAACGCCATGGGAAAAAGGGGTTATGGGTGGATATGATTCTTGGTGTACACAGTATGCACACCATCAGCTTGATAACTAGAGATGGGATTCTAATCAAACTCTCAGCAAACATTCACTCAGTATTCATAATAAGTTAAAATGTGAAACAGAACTGCCAGCTGACAGCGGCTATTGTTGAGTTCCAGACAATCTGCATTACATATACAGTTTTAAACCATCACACTGTGGTAAGAGTTAGAAATGTCGGGATTATACATGTTAAGTAAAAATGAGAAAAACAGATAATTAGTTGTGAGTTTGGTATGGGTTACTGATGAAAAGAAATGAGAAATGGACATAGTAGGAACTAAAAAGATATAATTCAGTGAGTTACATAAGATTAGTATGACTGTATGTTATGAGTACTCATTCATTCATTCTTTCTGGGATTACTCATTAATTCAAGGTTGTGGGAGCAGGAGCATATCCTGGCTTTCACAGAACACTGGGGAAATAATTTATTCCTGAATGGGATGCATTCACTCTCACCAAACAACATGCAGACACATACATACACACACACAGCTAATGTCAATTTGAAGGGATATCAATTCACCTACAGCATATATTTGGGACATGGGAGGAAGCATTAGCACAAGGTGAAATTCCTTGTAGATTCAGGGAGGATATGTAGACCCCATGCAGAACATGCCCCAGCTTGGAATCAAACCAGGCAACCAAGTGCTGTTGAGGCACCAGCACCAGTTACTGCATCTCCTGAAGCATGTAATAGCACATTTACAATTCTGTTATGCTAGGAGATGTTTTTGGCGCAGTTCCAAAGCCTGTTTCAGTAGGATAAACCCCAATTATAGACTTATAGTAGAGCTTGTTCCATAATCACCTGATTATTCCATTTTTTGTGGAGGAGGACGGCATAATTAGCTTGTCAGCAAAGGTCCTGAGTTCTTATTCAGTTGCCATATGATAGAGATGAGCACTTGGATTAGCAGATAAGCTTGTGTACAAATTTCAAATGAAAGAGGGACACGTTTAATTACATCCGGCCACTGTATACTCTGCAAAATTGAACAGTGATAAATTCTACCTCGGTGACCAGCTGCAAACCTGACAATTCCGTTATATTCTTGGTCTAGCTTGTGCAAGGGAAAGAAATGTAGACCTGCTAGCAAGTGTGAAAAATAAAAGAGCAAGAGACTGAGAATAGTAGATCTATTTCAGCTGTAGTGCTGTGTCAGAGGAACAGACTATCTCTGCATCACCTGCCAACATTTTGGTTAGTTCTGGTTACACCATTAATAGCTTAAATATACTTAAAATGGTGTCAGTAACACAGCCTAAAAATTCTACTGAATTTGCTTATACAGGAAATAAGTCTAAAGAGGTGATATCAAGACCTGTTATAGACTGAGTAGAGGACTAAGAGTTGCATATACTGAGTGTCAGATTTTTCATGCAGCTGATACCTAGATGCATATCACAGATTTGGTCTTAGAAGTAATGAAATACAAAGCCATAGCCCTTAGCCATATCCGAAGAGTGTGGAAGCTTGATTTCAACTTGGTGATATCAGACTTAGTAGAATCATTAGTAAGCAAGATTGTGAAGTCACTAACACATCTGATTTATTCATTTAGCATTCTTACAGTTATTAGTCATACCATACATAAAAATCATAAAAAGGAACACACATTGACCCCTGAGGTAGACTTACGTCTGCTAACAAGGGCGTGAAATTCTGCCATTCCTCCTGTCTGACTGGCCTCTGTTATCTAGAAACTTAGTAAACCACTGTGTGATACTTGCAGTGAAATCATACTGCCTGAGATCATCCATGACTTTAGAATGACATACTTATCAAGCACTTTCAGAAGTAAAATAAGAGTGAATCAAACATTTCGCCATAGTCTCACTAATAATCAGTTAATTCCATGACATCAGCTAGGCCCTAGGGTGAAGTCAGGTTCATGTTATGAACTGAATCTGTGCTAGGTATTAGAAATGAAATGAAAGTTTTTAGATACTATAGTATCAGTGAACAGACACATTCATAAGAGCTTCAGTAATATGGGAATAATATTGCAGTGGGACAGGAACTGTTTAACAAGACTGAGGTCCATTGTTATGTGCTAGCACAATGAATGCCTGTTTCCAGATCAGGGGGACACAGCTTTCTTTGATGGAGTGATTTATGAGTATAATGACTGGATATGCAACAGCAGTGGTACAGATTTTTTGCATATGTCGATGACTGTAGCCTATAGTTTTAAATTAAGCACAGATTTGTTCTCCATATCTTTAGAAACAGTATAGCATGTAAACAAAGAATGGTCATAGTGAAGAAACTCAAGGGCAACAGTATTTAGTCCATTTATCATGAATTTTAAGACAGTGTTTTAAAAGTGCATGACAAAAGGAAGAAGAAGACGTGGAATTATGACCATGTGTCAAGGAGTAGTTAATGGTATTCTAAAACCTGTTTGTGTTACTAACAGTTTCATGCTATTGTTTATGAAAATATATCTGGCACTTAGGCACAGATGTTTAGGATTATGTGCTGCTAGACCGAAACTCCCCAGTAGACCTAGGTTTGATTCCCAGAGCCTCTATTTTTCTTCTTTGTGACTCTGGAGAAGCCACTTAACCAGATAGTACTCCAGTGTCACCCTTGAAAAGGGAATGAATGTCCACTGTGTTTACCCAGTAAATGGACAGTATTTTTTTGTAACTAGAAAAGATAGCATTCTTAACTTGATTGCGCACTGCAATGAATTCTGCATAAAAAGATTCCTATTTGGAGAGATGATAAACAACTCATGGATGAACTCTTTATGTGTAATCATGGCTTTGCTGTCAAGAGAGATTCAGAACAGGTTTATGGATATCTCAAAACTCTTGCACAGAGGTGGCATATTGTTAAAAATCAAGAAAAACACATAAATGAAGATAAGTACTACACTGTTCAATTGTAGTCTGACTAATGGCATCCAGTGGATTAATTTATGTACGTGGTTAAAGATATATGTATCATATCTACAAATGCTGTAGGAGAAAGCACTTTGTCAATTTTGTTGTGAGTAGAGAGTCACTGATGTGGTGGAGCAGAGGGAAAAAGCTCTGGCACAGCCTAGATAATCCAGGTTCAGTTAGCAGCTAGGTAGTCTGATAGATCAGTGGGGGGTGGGTGGGCATGCCTATTCTGGATAGGGGGACTGGGCTGTGCGTGATCTTATGAGATCTGGTGGGAGCTGTGGATTGGGAACATAAGGATCTGGCTGGGGGACAATAGACTTGGGAGGTGTGACCACCCTGCGGCCTGGTGTGTGCATGCATTCATGTTGCTCACCCATTGTCACCCAGGCTACTTAGTAATGTCAGTGAAATGGGGCAGGCATATTTTCCCTTAAAAAACTCACTGGCAACAATTTAGTGGTCTCACTTGGCATATCCAATTCACAGAGTACCTGCAGATGCAACCCTTCAGAGTCATGTAGGAGGGGGAGCACCACATGCAGGGGGCTCTCCCAATAGGGAGATCCTCCCTGTGCAGGTCACACCAGGGAGCCTGTGGGCAATTTAAGGCACTGTGGAGGCAGACTACTGGGTGCAAGTATAGGGACCTGAGGTCAGCAGTGGTGGGTTGAAAATAGCTAGAACACAAAAAAATGATTAGGCAGTCATTAATGGAATCTGCCATAACATTTAACAGAATAGTTCTACTCGTGATAGTTGTACGAACTCACTCTAGAATATCTTATTATTCAGACATTTTATCTAGTCACTAAACAGAAGATATGGATGAGAGGACTTATTGAATGATAATTTCCATTAAATATTGATGCCAGCCATGATAATAAGGTCTGTTTTCATGCTAGTCAGTGGCGGAGTATAATAGGGAAGATTCAGGCAGTTACTCAGGACCTATAGCTCTAGGGAGACCCATGTCCAGCTATGAAAATAATTTAATTTTAAAGTTTTGTTATGTTCAGAACTGTTTATGTGCTGAACAAAACGCGATTGTCAAGTACTGTTTTAAAATTTGTGGTATTCTGATAAATCATTAAGGAGTGCTATCACTAAATAAGGGAAAGGGAAACTGGCTGTTAACTTACCCTCTTGTTGTTTTCCTATTTAACAGTCTAGCTTTACATGACTGGTACGCATTTCTGTAAAGTAAAGTGGAATATTTACTCTGCCTCAGATATTGTTTTTGTAAGGCAAAGCTGAAACTGTCTCCGAGTTCACATAATGACTTTACCTGATATAGTTGGTATGTGCCTCATAAGATTTGTATCTTTCTGACAAATCATTGAGGATTACCATCTTTATTAATGTGTGTGCATGAGGGTGAGGGCCTGGCTGTGGATGAAAACAAACTGCCCTGTTGCTGTTTGCTCAGCTTGCAGTTTGGCTTTACAGGACTAGTGTGCATTTGTATAAAATACATTGTAATATTTACTCTCAGTGTATTGTTTGTGTGAATACAAGTTGAAACCATATCTGATTTTACAGAATGACCTCGACTCTGCCTCATATTTTGGTCTATTCCTCATAAAATGTGTGGTTTTCTTGCAAATCACTGAAAACAAATATTTGAATCTCAGATTTCATATTCTTCAGGAAAAAAGAATGCCAACTGTAATTCTTGCAACTTTCTAAGAATATCACAGCAATATTTCAAATCTGTCCATGATTTTGAGGTTTTGTTATTTATTTATTTTTTTTTGGCTTTGTCCCTGATTCTGATATTAAGAGGGTTAGAGGTATTATTTTTATCCCAGTCAGTTGAAGCGTACACAACAAAGTGGCTATAACTCTTGGGTGGGGGTAGAAGCTATTTGTAAATGGAAATAACTTATCCTCTTGTTGTTTGAGTGGTTTAAACATTCTAGCTTTGTAGGACTGGTATACATTTGTGTGAGTTAACTAAGAATACTTGGGCCTCTATGTGTTTGTGTAAAATAAATCAGAAATACATTGTTATACACAAAATTATAATTATGCTTACCACAGTCAGGCATCTGAAGTGTACAGAGTCAACTATGTGGTTATGATTGCTGGATACATGGGCTGTATGTGGATAAGAATGGCTGACCCTGCTGTCATAATCAACTTAAATGGTCATTCATTTGTCATTGCAAGACAAGTGTGCATTTGTGTAAAGCAGGTTAGAATACCTGATTGTAGGCATTTTTTTATCACAACTGGATATATAAAGTATGTACAGTCAAATGTCTGGAACTAATGCATTAGTACATTGGTACATTACAGTGACACCAGCTCAGATTGTGTAAGGTGAATCCACAAGAACACATGCACTAATGTGTGGAACAAAAAAGGTATGTGGAGAGCTCATGGTTTGAAAACTGATTAGGGCCAAAGGTACACCTAATTTGCCACTGACACTGATTGAGAGCCAATGAAGTTCATCTTCAAGCACTAGTGTATCCTTTTCTTGCGGAATATAAACAGGCTACTGCTAACACCTTGACCTTGCTAATTTTCACTTTTACATGGATGATCAACCTCCTTTTTTTCATATTATGGCATCTGAAACTGAGATGAAAAAGAAATAAGGCTATGGCTACAAAAAGTGACTTCCCATCCTTTTAAGTGTCCTATCAGCTCTAAAGATGTAACAGCTTGGTGAAGAGACTTCTGAATCTTTGATGTTGCTTTTTAACCAAGTTTCAAAAACAATTTTTTCTTGCCTGAATGTGCTGGCCCCACAGCACCACTAGATCTTTGAAAGTTTTACAAACAGCTGGTTGGTTATTGATATGATCAATCATGTGGCCTTTTTCCTTATGCAAGTCTAAATTCTTATAGTTGGCAATAATGTTCTGGTAGATCATGGACTGAGAAAAATATCATTCCAGAGTCTGTCAAGTGACCAAGGTGTGGGGGTGGGGAACCTGTCTATAGATGAAAACAATTTAGCTTCTTGTGGTTTGCTCAGTTTGCAGTTTGGCTTTAAAGGACTCAAGAATGTGTGAAGTGACTAAGGTGTGCACTACACCTGACAGATGCATTCCAAATTTTTGAATTAAAATGACTGTCTACAACTGCTGCAAGAGGCCTTCAGAATAATGATCTTGCAGTTAGAAAAGGAACAGTCAGCAACAGTGCACACATGTGACAAGTTTCATAAATACCTCACAAAGCATATTCAGAATGTTATTTTATGAGTATGGCTTGACGGAGCTGCAGAACACAGCATTGTCCTTGTTTTTGTGATCAAGAATAGCATCAGTAAGATAATGAAAATGAATTAACTTCATTTCTGCTGCATGAAACACACAGTGCATGTACACAGAGAACATTTTAAGAGCAACACAGAGACTCGGTGGTGAAAAGACCATTTTTCACTGTTCTGACTGTACAGTAATGCCTAGGACCATGAGAGCTATCTGAAATAACCAAGCTTAAGGAGAGAAAGTAGCTGGGTGGGCAGGATGTTAAAATCATCATTTTTTCTAAGTCCATCATTAGGATCCATAGACCATGTGTGGGTACCTAAGAGACCTGGACAGTAGTTGTCAGTGCTGTATCTGCCATGTGATGTGAGGGGTAGGGCAGTTAGTAATAGCAGTAACATGTAAAATAGAAGTGATCCAGAATTAATAATAAGCCACGTGTCCTATACTTGGGAACAGTGAAGGAGGTTAAGGACTGAAACAGGATGACAGGATTTCATTGTTATACTTAGTTTATGTGAATGTCCTGCAATTAGGCCACATAAGTGCTTTTCACATGAGCTGTTGTTGCTGTTCTTCTGCCTATAAATATTTTGCATTTTCCCAGCTACTGGTGACACTGACTAGGAAATAAAAAAGATGAAACAAAATACCTTGAGTACGATATTTTGCATCCCGTGCTGCTATCTCTGTATTATGAAGTTTGACAGTGGTATGTACTCAGTTTAGATTTTTTTCTCCCCTGCCTCCCCAGAGCAGCTCCATTTTGATTTGGGGTACTATAAATATCAAGATAAACAGGTAATCTTGCATTTGTAGACCTCACACTAAAACATCCCTTTGCAACTGTTGTGATATACCCACAATTTACAAAACACCTGTAACAGGTGAGGATGGATGTGGATTTGAGATTAAACACACGATCAGATAGCAGCCTCCATTTATATTTGCACATACAGATTGCTTAATTTTATTATACCTGAGCCTTTAATGTAAGTATCACAAGTCACAGTAATGGCATATGTATTCAGCTGGCACCTGTTTATATACATTAACTGCCTAGAGCCTGTTCTGTAATTATTTTAAATGTACATTGAGAAATGGTACAAAATATATTACTGGGAGAAATGAATGATTGAAATAATGCATTTGATATGATATGAGCTTGTATACAGCATGGCTACTACACCACACTCACAATGAAGCATATCTGGGAGTATATCGTCTTAATGCTAATGAGCTACTTACACTGATCTAAACGTCATGCATTACATGCAGCTGTTCTAGAGAACTGACTCAGAATATGCACCTTAATGAAGCTAGGTCACGTATTCTGTGTCTCCACATTATTATCTACAAAAGTGAAAAAATGTATTTACTTTCAAAAGTTTGTGCATTTGGAAATATAAAAATATAATTATTACTGGAAAAAATGGTTCAGCTGTAACTACCATTTTTTTCTATAAGGATATTTAACAGGAATTTGATCTCTTCCTTACTTTAAGTGGATTAGCTAAAAATCAAGAAAAGACTCAGGGTGCTGCATTCCTGTATGTCACTGGAAAACAAGCCATAAAGGTATTTAACTCTTTTACTTTTCTTGAATTGAAGAAAAACAAAATGCAGCATTTAGAGAGAAAATCAAGAATTATTAGAAAAAAACAGCTGTCTATTAGACATGTGTCCTTCACAAGAACACAAAGTCCCACAGACGCTATAGATGCATATACCACTAAGCTGAACACTGGGCACAAAGACTATTAATATGATGAATGGCATGATTCATTAACAACAGACAGATAAGAAATGAAGAAACATGGTACACATTTAATGGAAAGAGACCTGATCTTATATAAAGTTATGGATGAGTGCAAAGCATGTGAACGTACAAGTGCACAGTTAAGAATTCATTTCTTTAAACATTAATGGATTGAATAATCCGTGTAAAAGGGCAAGCCTAATAAGATACATTAATTTGCACAAGGCCAATCTAGTCTTCCTGCAAGAAACCCATCTCTTGAAAAAAGATATTGATAAACTAGCCACTAATAAGTATACAGTATTGGTTAATTCAGAGCACACTCAGAAAAAAAGAGGAGTGGCTATTTTATGGAATAAAAGTATGCCCATTCCTAAAACCATTAAGTCTTTTCAGGATGACAAAGGAATGTTTTGTATGGTTACAATACAAATTAATGGGAAGACTTACACTTTAATTAATGTATATTGGATACCTGGAATTGGTATTAATACAGTGAAACATCATATTGATAAGATCATATCATTCTCTATAGGGATATTATTTTAGCTGGTGATTTTAATTGTATACTACATGAAAGTGATACTACCACTATAAGGAAAAGAAGAATTACATCTAATGCAAAACATTTAAATGATTTTGCTAATTCTTATCATTTGAATGATATTAATAATCAGATAGATTCAAAATCATTACCATACACCTTTTTTCTAACAGATACAAAACTTATTCAAAAATAGATAGGGTCTTTATTTCTAACCAGATGGTAACAGATTTAATTAATTCCAAAATCATTTCATGTCCTATATCTGATCATAACTCAATTGTTTTTGAATTCATGATAAAAAATACTCATAATGTTCAGATCAAAAGGATACCAGCATACTTAACTCAGCTAAAAGACTATAAAGAATATATACTTTCAGAAGTACAACATTTTCTAGACATAAATAATACTCCTGAAGTCTCCATTGTCTATGTTTGGGATGCCTTAAAATCATATCTATATGGACAAAGTATCAGATGGTATAATAATAAAAGGAAATCTTGGGATAAGGAATTGTTAGATATTCAAAGTATATTAGACTCTTATAAACACATAATAATAAAGAAAATATTATGGACAAGAAAGTTATTGAAGAAATAAACAAACTAAATGAGAAATACAAAGAAATTTTAACTCATAAAGTTAAAATAACTTTAGAGAATACAAGTTTTGTCTTATTCAATAAGCCCCAAATACTTACATAGACTTAAAAATAAAACAAAAAGATTGAATAAACAAAACCATATCAAAGAAATCTTTTCTCTAAGGAAAAATAAGAATGTTTCTAGTATACCAGAAATACTGGATGAATTTAGAAATCACTTTCACAAGATTAACCATAACAACATTAACATGGAACCTAAAGATAAAATAAAGGAGTTTATAACCACAAACATGAATAAAAGCTTAATAAACAACAGATTAAACTATTGGACAAGAGTATTTCATATACAGAAGTTATTACACAAATAAATAAGCTTAAATCAAACAAAGCACCGGGTAATGATGGTATTATACCAGAGATATATAAAATCCTTTCTAAAACTACATATTCATTAATACATAAGGTTTTATTTTGGCCCAAACTGAGTTAATAACCCCCATCTTGGCAATATACATTTATTTCACCAATTTTAAAACCTAATAAAGATCCAACTAGATGTTCTTCATATCGACCCATCTCATTACTTAATGTTGATTATAAAATGTTTATGAGTATTTTGCTGATAGATTGAAGACAATCATCCCGGCATTATAGATATAGATCAGACGGGCTTCATTGTAAATAGAAATACTTTTGATAATATAAGAAGAACTTTAACATTAATTGATTTTGCAAATAGGAAAAAGAAAGATTTAACACTTATTAATCTTGATATAGGTTCAGCATTTGAGTCAGTAAGTTGGGACTATCTGTTTACCTTACTGAAATGCACAAACTTCTCTGATGCATTTGTAAATTTAATTGAGCATTTATACAAAGGAACGCTGGCTTATATTAAGGTAGGAACATATGTTTCACAAAAAATACCCATTCTTAAAGGTACAAAGCAAGGATGTCCACTTTCTCCACTATTATTCACTTTAGTAATGGAGCCTTGGGCTAATTTGATTAGAAACAGTACTGACATGGAGGGTTTTGAAATAGACGAAAATACAACATCAAAAATTCAACTTTTTGCAGATGATGTTTTAATTACATCAGCAGGATCTAATTCTTCTATGCAGTCTTTATTTGATAAAATGATGAATTTTAAAAGTATTTCTGGTTTAATATTCAATGAAGAAAAAACTAAAATACTACCTATATATACACGAAAAAATATTCTCATTAGTAATTTTACTAAATATGTACCCAATTCAGGTCAGATAACTTATTTAGGTATAATACTATCTAAAGATATTAAATCTATTATATATAATAACTATAATACCTGTTTTCTTAATATACAAAATCTTTTTAATACCTGGAATAATATGCTTTTTACTATGGAGGAGAGACTTACAATTATTAAAATGATAATATTCCCCAAGATTTTATACTTAATAAAATCAATAATACTTTCACCTACAAAAATAATTATCAAGAAACTGAATACACTAATGTTAAATTTCTTATGGGCACCTAATAGACCTAGGATTGCATTAAAAACATACTAATAGCTGGTCTCAAGGGGGTATTTCTTTTCCAGACTTTAATTTATATATTATCTCTTCTATTATAAAAGTTATTACTTTATTAATAGATCAGTCATATATCGCAAAATGGAAAGATTATTGGGAGCTAATTAGTATGCACTTCATGAAAATCTCCTTAACACATAAAAATATGATTGTAAATAACTCTATGTTGTGGTTGCTAAAGGAATTTTGTACTTCACCTATTACACCTAAACATATGGTTTGTTACCCATTAAATATTATTATTAGTTATCGTAACTTTATATTCATGCACCCTAAGTATAGGGAATGGAATTTTATTGTATTCCTATAATGTATACTCAGGGTATGCTTATGTCATCTACTTCTGAAGGAGCTCATTTAGCTATAGATAATGATCTAAAGTACTGGTATCAGTTGATATCTGATAATAAAGTTAAAAATCTAGATTTCTTAAAACAAGAATTTGATCTAAGAGAAACTTGCTGGTTAGAGGTTCAGATCTTTAGACAACATCTCATTGATAGAATAGATCTAATGTCTATAACAGTTAAAGAATCTATTCCAAAACTGATTGATTACTTGATATTAAATTTACAGCATAAAGTTTCTGATAAAGGTAAACTTTCACATATACATAAAATTATCAGACAAGAAACTTTTTACAGTGTAGATTCATACTGGAATTATTTCACCTCTATTAATGGGGACCCACCAACTCAACAAGATAAACAATATATATTGGAATCTGCTTATAGAACTACATCTTCCATTGTCTGGAGACTTTATACATGGAAATTTTTACATAGATCTTTTTATACACCTTTGATGATGAATAAAATAAATAATAAAGATAATCTATGTATGAGATGTAATGTAGAAATTAATGCTGACTGGGCTCATATATTTTATGACTGTATGAAGTTGAAAGAATACTGGAAGTCAATTAATGAATTTTTGCAGGCTCTTTTTACAGATAATTTCATTATTTCTAAGTCTCTTATATTATTCAACACACCTGTACCTCAATGTGTTAAAAAGATTAAGCTTCCCTTGTTATGGTCTATCCTAGCAGTGGCCAGGAAAATAATAACTAGAAATTGGATTTCAGATACACCTCCTTCGTTCAATGAATTTAAAAATGTTATGAATATAATGTGCCATATGGAAATAAGCACAATTAGAATGAGAACAACTAGAAAAACATCATATTATATTGTATGGGATAATTTACAAAATTTGTTAAAAAAATTCTAATTTCAATAGCACGGTATTTTAGTTTAATTAATTGATCTGATTGTAGTGGATGTCTTTGTAAATACTTTAGTTGTTTTGTTGAATATTATAATAATACCTATTTTTAATTACTTGTATAAAATTGTTATGATATTTCTCTTATATGTTAAAACAATAAACCTGTTTTGAAAAAAAAAAAAAAAAAAAAAAAAAGAATTCACTGACAAAAAGAAATGGGTAAAATGAAACATGAATCAAATAATAAGACAAACTGATGAATAAATCTGGGTGATGGATGTGAGAAAGATAGTCATAAGATAATTCAGAATGAAGGCCAGGTAAATACTCAGGTGTAACTCAAGGTTGCAGCAGGTGTGGTTATATTCATGAGGTAAAACCTTGCCTGCATTTAATCAATATTGCAGAAATCATACTTAAAAGTGACATTTTTAAGATATTTAAATGTAAAAACAAGTTTGTTCAAAAAATGTTTATGTAGCTGAAAAAAAATATGAAAATAAGCTGTTTGTTCAAATTCCAATCATTGTATCAATCAAATGTTTGATCCCTAAAAGATCAACTCCAAAAGGCTGAATCACAAAAAAAAAAAAAAAAAAAAAAAAACAGAGACCAAATAAACAAAATTAAAACAAGGTTTAAGCAGGAGAGGTAATCTCCTGTATCCCCATGTGGGGTGATGTACCCTCAACTTACCTGCTAATTATTTATATATATATATATATATATATATATATATATATATATATATATATATATATATATAGTTTCACTTCAAAATCCTAAAATATCACAATCCTGAACTTCATAATCAGGAACCCAAAATCCTGAAAATTCAAAATCCTGAAAACTCAAAATCCTGAATCACAAAATACTGAAAACATACAGGACACAAAGAATGACAATATTCCAGTACAAGGACACAGAGAAACACACAAAAGACAAAGAATAGCACTTTTCACCAAGTATGGGCAGGGGGGCAAGCCGCCCTGCACCCCCACATCCCCTGTTAATAAAATATATAAACTCCAAGATTGCACTCCACAGGAAAAAAATGGCAAACATACCATCACATGTGTTCATGACTGCTTGTTGTAACTTTAGTAACATTCCCTTTTAACTTCATTACAACATAACTTATGATAGTGTAGTGAAGTGCAATCTTGGAGTTGATATATTTAAGTAGCAGGGGGTGTTGGGGGTGCAGGGGGGTTGCACCCTGCTTGTATTTGGTGGAATGTAATCTGGTTTGTGTTTTCTAAGGACAGTATATGTATCCTGTGTGTTTTCAGTCTTTTGAGATTCAGGATTTTGAGTTTTCAGGATTTTGAATTTTTAGGATTTTGGGCTTCCAGATTATGAAGTTTTCTGAAATTTAGGATTATGATATTTCAGGATTCTGAAGTGAAACATACGTATATATATATATATATATATATATATATATATATATATATCAACTCTAAGGTCACACTACACTGAGGAAATGGATAAAACCTAGTTCCTGCTGTACCGAAATCTTAGAAAACAAGATACCAATATTTATTGAAATTCTGAAATTTTGACTACTTATGTCAGAAAACATGCATTTGAGATTCTGAGTGGTCAATGCAATGTTACACCTGTTTGTTCATACTATTGAAATAAAAAGACATAGCAATGAAATCAGAAAATGCATCTGATTCATCTGAAACAGTCATACAAGACAGACAGATTATTGGCAAAAAGGACAGAGAAAAAATGAATATAATGTTTAAATTTAAACTAGACAGATGCAGATTCCATCTTTTTTGTCTCAGGACCCTTTAAATGCAGTGAAGGTGGAAGATATTGAGAAAGCTTAGTGCAAATTGCTAATATGTGCTGGCAAAAAGTTATCTATACTGGGTCAAAACTACTAACCTGAATTTAAAAATAAAAATATAAGATGATGTTTCAAATCACATGACTTAAATAAGTTAATCCTCTCAGTATTGAGTCATGTGGCTTATGAGAAGTTGGAAATGATAACATAATTTTGCAGTGGAAAAGCAAAAACTTCATGTGTACTAAAAGAGTCACAGTTACAGAGACATTCCAGATACTTTTCAGAGACATACTAATGATATCCTGCATTATCATACTGATTACTTTATGGGTTTAGGAATTTTGCCAGTAGAATATCACATACACATATCCCTATAGCTATGCCAGTGACACATTCTTATAGGAAGTACCGGTAGCTCAGAAGAAAAGCTGAGCAGTAATTAAGGAAAATGGAGAGTTTTAATTAAGAAACAATTACAGTCAAAAGAATGGGTGAATAATATGATCACAGTTGTAAAGACAGACAAGAATTACATTTGCATTGATATGTAACATCTGAATAAAGTTATTACAAGAACATTGCCCATGTGTTCTGGGGAATACCAAATGTTTTTTCTCATTACAAGAGAAAGCCTAAGAGTTCTGGCAGACAAAACTTCTTTTTCTTCTTTTGGCTTTTCCCGGTTAGGGGTCGCCACAGTGGAACTCCGTCCACTAATAACTAGCAGTAGATTTTTATGGTGCCGAGGTGCCAGCTTGATGCCCAACCTTCAACGAAGGTATGCCTATTCACGCATGTCTTTCGACTGCCACTCGACCATGGGGAGGACGTGCAGACTCCACACAGAAGGCGCTCCAGCCGAGAATCAAATGGGAGAACCTCTTGCTGTGCGGCAAAAATGCTGCCACTGCACCACCGCGGCTCTCTGGCAGACAAAACTAGATGATGCAAATTCCATTTTGTGTACAATTAATATGCCAGTATTAAGGTATAGATTCCTTAGACTTCTGCTTGGTATTCCATTGGAAGTTTATAGGTTCACAGCTGAGTATTATGCTAACTGTCCTGAAGGGTCATTTTTAAGCCTAGACAATAACCTTAAGTCAGAATCAAACCCTGTACTTTGTGTCTAGGAGGTGAAGACCTTAACCATCATGCCTGCAGTGATTTCTTTATTTTAGGAAACTTTTTCTGTCTTCATGTCTGTTTGACTGCAGAACTGATATATATAAATATGACATGGGAGGCAGAAGGGCCTTATCCTTAACAAATGCTTACATTTATTTATTTTTTGAATTGAGTTGATTTCCTGTTCGGCTGTGCTCATTGCATTGGTTCCTCACTGAATTGAAGAGGCATAGTAGGAAACAAAAAGGCCTTCATAAAGTTTAAGATAAAGTTGAAGTTATTCAATTTGACTCGTAAAAGAGCATGACTGATAAAACTGCTGAATAGAGAGTTAACTTATTAATCAACAGTTATTCAAGCTAACATGTCAATCATGCCTATAACACTAAATCTTTCAACAGTCTTGTTCCATGCAAGACAATAGTACTTGAAAGGCAGATCACATGAAACACTTCTGTTTCACTGCAACTTAATTTTGTACCAAATTTGCTGTCTTCTGTTCCATGGATATGCGCACTAAATGTGAGAAAGAGACTTCAGCTGAGAAAGACATTTTCTCATGACCCATGGCTCTAAGGAATGTTACGCTTAATTGTCTGACTGATGGCAGATGTTAATGAGCTAAATTAGTGTAATTTCAATTTAGATATGAGCAAATTTAAAATAACAGTATCAAGTCTAAAATACATGGCTCATAATCTTATATCTGAATGATTGAATCCTTATTCAGAAAAAGTCTGAGATACTGTGCAAATTTCAAAGTCAGAAGATAAAGAAGCATCACAGAGATTTACTAGGAATAATTCGGTCTCTTGAAATGTTTGTGCTTAATAAATTTGAGACAACTAAGAATGCTGCCAGAGCAGAATGCAGCACGGGCTGGGGAAATGAGTAGCAAATGCTTATGATGCTATTTACAGATCCACCAGCATTAAACTACTATAATGCAAATAAATCAGTTGTGCTGTGAACAGGTATCAGCAAGAATTGTATAGGAGCTTTGATCCTAGAAGAGAAAAGACCAGCTGTCTTTTGGCAAATGTTCTTACAGATACACATAAGGAAAGGAATCATCTGCAGCAGTGCATGTGTGTGATAAATTTCATAAATACCTTGCAAAGCATATTTAGAATGTTATTGAACAAGGCACGTTTGTTATAGCAGGTGATGCTACTTAATCTACAGGAGTTCTTAGGTTAGTACTAGGCTAACTGCCCTTGCAAGCCTAGCTAATTATCTTTTGTGAAATTCAAACTCTGCACCTTGTGTTTGCAAGACCAACACCTTAACCGTTAGGCCACCATCCCAACCCCCAAGTATGAATTAAAAGTGAAATATAAACCAGGTAAGGAACTATATGTAGCAGATACACTAACTAAAGCATATTTACCAGAGATGCATTAAGAAGTTCTAGAGAGGTAGATATTATTTAGATGATTTTACAGGTAAATCATATAACAAAAGATAAAGTAAAATCATCTCAGAGATGCATTGACACTGAGGTAGACACAGACTTACTGAAATATGTTGTAATGAAAGGATGACCTGAGCAAAAGGCATTATTAAAAAAAAGAAATCCAGCAGTATTTTTTTCTTTCAAGGAAGAAACTTACAGGGTTTAATGTCCAAAGCTGACAAAATAATAGTTCCCAGTCAGGTGAGAAAATAAATGAGGCTCAAATCTGGCAAGACATAGGTCCCATTTTATAGATAAAACTTGCTCTGAGAAAACACATCAATGGGGCCAGACGGTGTCCCGGGCTGCGTCCTACATGAACTCCAAGAAGAGCTAAACCCAAACATAAAACTACTGTTCAGTCTCAGCCTTACTACAGGATATGTGCCCAAAGAGTGGCGTACAGCAACAGTGGTCCCTCTCCATAAAGGTGGTGCCTCAACAGATCCTGGAAACTATTGCCCCATAAGCCTAACTAGCTTGGTCTGCAAAGCTATGGAAAGGATCATCATGGACCTCATAAATATAGATATTGGGGACCTACAGACACTGGATCCTACCCAGTTCGGCTTTGTTAAGGGCAGATCCTGCCTCTTGAACCTGGTTGATTTCTTTGAAACAGTCACCAAGGCCATTGACGAGGGGAAGGTGGTCCACACAGCCTACCTGGACCTCGCAAAAGCCTTTGATACAATACCCCACTCGGGCATTATAGATAAGCTCACCAGCTTAAATATAAACCCCTATGTCACTAGATGGATTGCAAACTGGCTCAAGGACAGAACCCACATGGTTAGAATTGCTGGAGCCATGTCAGACTCCAAACCAGTTACAAGTGGTGTCCCACAAGGCTCAGTCCTGGGACCTCTCTTGTTCGGTATATATTTCTCGGAGGTACAGGTCAACACGGAAGGACTGTGGCTGACCAAGTTCTCAGATGACTGCAAACTGGGTGCCATAATCGACTCTCCAGCCGACACAAGCATCCTCCAAAAGGGCCTCATAGAAACAGACAACTGGTGCCAGAGCCATGGCCTCAAGCTAAATGCCAAAAAGTGTATAGTCATCCCCTTTGGCAAAAACAAAGTGCCCACAAATTACCACATAGGTGGTAATCCATTAAGTACAGAAAAAGTAATTAGGGACCTGGGGACCCAAGTTGATAGCAATCTCTCATTTGACAACCACGTAGCCAAAGTGGTTAGAAAAACATTTTATATAGCCCACCTAATCATGAAGGGATTCACATCTAGATCAGGGGAGGTCATTGTGCCTCTTTACTCATCCTTCATCAGGCCCATAATTTAGTACAATGCCCCTTTTGGGATGTACCTTACCAGACACCTGCAGCAACTGGAAAGACCCCAAAAGTACCACACCAAGAGGATCAAAGGGCTCAAACAGATGCCATATGCTGCCCAGTTAAAGAAACTCCAGCTCTACTCAGTGGCATACCACCTGTTCAGAGGCGATCTGTGCCTGACGTATAAAGCCATGTCCAACCCGGAATTAATGGACATGCTGCACCTCAGAAAATCCAAATCCCATCGAGCTACGTGCTCGAGAGACTTGAACCTCAGCACTGAAATAAATAGGACATGCTGGAGGGACAGATTCATAACCCAGAGGCTCCCTTCACTCTGGAATAAAATCCCAGTCCAGGTTAGGCAGAGTCCCTCATTGACTCTCTTCAAGAGGAATCTTGATGAGTGGATGGGAGATCATAGGTTTACGCCTGGTATCACTTCTGTGTCACTGTTAGACAGAGGCACAGTATACTAACCTCGAAAAAGGGCATAGCAAAATAAATTTAAAATGGGTGGCGAAAGCCAAACACATTCTGGCTAGGCTTATAAATGCCCTAGGGCAGATAGCCTAGTATGAACCTATGAGTGTTAAAACTTTATCCACCCCCTTAGAGCCTTTTTAGGCAATGCCAAATTGGCAAACCTACTGACATAGCAAATAAAACCCAAAGAAAACTAAAGGTGTTACTGTTCAATGCTAGAAGCCTAAACAAAAAACTCCACACCCTACAAGCTATCCTCACTCTGGAAAATATACATGTTTGTGCCATTACTAAGACATAGTTTAACTCATTATGGCCGAGTGACATATCCAGGTGCTTATGCAGTTACATGCTACTGACACCTCTAGGCATCAAATATTCAAAAAACATGCTACATACAAAGTATTAAAAGATTTCATCTTTAAATCTTGCAAAATGGCAGACTCAGCTGTATTTATAGTTGTCCTCTGTCTAGTGCAGGTAAAGAAATATTAATTGCTGTTCGTATAATATTTATTTATTTATAAAGATATACATTTCATGATTTTTTTCTAAATATCTCAACAAATAAGAAACACAGGCAGTACTGCCTGGCCTCATATGAAAGATCTCAGATGGATGAATAAAATGCTGCTGATAGTATGTGTTTAACTGAAGAGGTTGCTGAGATATTGTAAGTTGTTTACAAAATATTACAAATATAGTAGTTACTGTGTTTACTGTGACTTATAAAATTCAGTTTGACTAGAACCTAAAGAATACTATCACTAAAAACATAGTTTGTGATGAAGAGTTTATCATTTACACATCTTTAGCAACCCCTATGCTTCTAGAGATATGAACATTTCTTTGAAATGCGAGGACATAATTTTGATTCTGTCAAAAAATTTTGGATCTGCCCATTGGAAGTTACAGTGCAAACACCCAGAGCTCCACTGGCGGGAATGAATTAAATCCA
This sequence comes from Protopterus annectens, assembly GCF_019279795.1. Lineage (NCBI taxonomy): Eukaryota > Metazoa > Chordata > Ceratodontiformes > Protopteridae > Protopterus > Protopterus annectens. The sequence continues at coordinate 400,412,406 of NC_056730.1, read as the reverse complement.
AAGAAAGTACTCCAGCAGTACAAGGCTTCAATGCCTTCCACAAATTGAGACCATCAGTTGCAGAGACAGGGCAAAAGGTGAGGGAGTCTCAGTCTGTATTGGCATTAAGCATGACTACACTGGTTAAATAGGATGATGATCTGGAATCTATCCACATGCAAATTACCATAGACAAAGACCTATACCATATCCTAGCAGGCTATAGGTCACCCTCTGTATCTCTAGAATCCCATAGCTCGTAACTAGACCTACTGGAGAAACTCATCATTAAACTAAATAGACTATTCATGGGTGACTTTACCCATCTCTGGATTGGGAAATGTACACTGTTTCATACTTGCAGGCATGATTCCAGGACTTTATTATCATTATTACAAATAACCTTGGCCAGATAGTGCACATACCCACCAGAAGTTCAAACATAGTGGACCTTGTACTCACCAATATGGCAGAATGCTGCATCCCCCCATGTTGCTCCTCACTGGTGAGGTAAGACCACAAAGCTGTCTTCTTGGAAATAAAAATCAACATAGTAACCCCCAGCCAACCTTATAATATTAGGAACTATTCCAAAGCAAACTATATCCAATTAAGTGATAGTTTATCAAAATGTAATGCTCCTTCCAACCCTGATTTCACAGCAACCTGTGTGGAATTGTTCACAGAGACCCTGTACAACCATGTAAATGGCTGTATAGAGGCTGTGGTACCTACTAGAAGTAGCCCAAAACAAACCACACTGGTGGAATCCTAACCTTAATACGGTATATAACAAAATGAAAAAATAAGGAAGAGCAATTCCAATAATGACAGAAGCTCTCAAATTAAACTGGACAAGAAACTTAAATGACTAGTTAAGTCCAACAAGGCCAATTACATGCTCAAGATAGCCTCAAGGCTAAATACAACCACAAGGTCTTCTAAGGCTATGTCTGAAACCTCAAAGGCAGCACACATCAGTGTGCCAAACTGGTGGCCAGTGGTACCACCTTCACTGAGGAGTGTGACCCAGCAGATTTGGTGGCTTAGACAAATTCAGCTCAAACTTCACCATGCATTCCCCCTGCCTCCCTCCATTAAATGCAAACACTGCCTTAGTGGGCCCCAACAATATCCCAGGATTCCTCCTAAATATCTTGAAACTTAACCTATCATGAGCATTTGAGTCACTTTTCAGCTACAGCCTAAAAACAGGCTTTGTACAACTGCAGAATGGATGACTGCAATGGTTATCCCACTTCAGAAGGGTGGACCATCAACCGACCCTGGAAATTAAAGACCTATTACTCTGACTAGTCTAATATGCAAAGCAATGGAATAAATTATCATGGAAATGATCAAAAAAGGCATAGGTAACCTTTAGACACTGGACCCAACCCAGACTGGCTTTGACAAGGGAAGTTCATAGGTTCATAGGTTCATACTAGGCTATCTGCCCTAGGGCATTTATAAGCCTAGCCAGAATGTGTTTGGCTTTCGCCACCCATTTTAAATTTATTTTGATATGCCCTTTTTCGGGGTTAGTATACTGTGCCTCTGTCTAACAGTGACACTGAAGTGATACCAGGGGTAAACCTACGATCTCCCATTCACTCATCAAGATTCCTCTTGAAGAGAGTCAATGAGGGACTCTGCCTAATCTGGACTGGGATTTTATTCCAGAGTGAAGGGAGCCTCTGGGTTATGAATCTGTCCCTCCAGCATGTCCTATTTATTTCAGTGCTGAGGTTCAAGTCTCTCGAGCACGTAGCTCGATGGGATTTGGATTTTCTGAGGTGCAGCATGTCCATTAATTCCGTGTTGGACATGGCTTTATACATCAGGCACAGATTGCCTCTGAACAGGCGGTATGCCACTGAGTAGAGCTGGAGTTTCTTTAACCGGGCAGCATATGGCATCTGTTTGAGCCCTTTGATCCTCTTGGTGAGGTACTTTTGGGGTCTTTCCAGTTGCTGCAGGTGTTTGGTAAGGTACATCCCAAAAGGGGCATTTTACTCAATTATGGGCCTGATGAGGGATGAGTAAAGAGGCACGATGACCTCCCCTGATCTAGATGTGAATCCCTTCATGATTAGGTGGGCTATATAAAATGTTTTTCTAACCACTTTGGCCACGTGGTTGTCAAATGAGAGATTGCTATCAACTTGGGTCCCCAGGTCCCTAATTACTTCTTCTGTACTTAATGGATTACCACCTATGTGGTAATTTGGGGGCGCTTTGTTTTTGCCAAAGGGGATGACTATACACTTTTTGGCATTTAGCTTGAGGCCATGGCTCTGGCACCAGTTGTCTGTTTCTATGAGGCCCTTTTGGAGGATGCTTGTGTCGGCTGGTGAGTCGATTATGGTGCCCAGTTTGCAGTCATCTGCGAACTTGGTCAGCCACAGTCCTTCCGTGTTGGCCTGTACCTCCGAGAAATATATACCGAACAAGAGAGGTCCCAGGACTGAGCCTTGTGGGACACCACTTGTAACTGGTTTGGAGTCTGACATGGCTCCAGCAATTCTAACCATGTGTGTTCTGTCCTTGAGCCAGTTTGCAATCCATCTAGTGACATAGGGGTTTATATTTAAGCTGGTGAACTTATCTATAATGCCCGAGTGGGGTATTGTATCGAAGGCTTTTGTGAGGTCCAGGTAGGCTGTGTGGACCACCTTCCCCTCGTCAATGGCCTTGGTGACTGTTTCAAAGAAATCAACCAGGTTTAAGAGGCAAGATCTGCCCTTAACAAAGCCGAACTGGGTAGGATCCAGTGTCTGTAGGTCCCCAATATCTTTATTTATGAGGTCCATGATGATCCTTTCCATAGCTTTGCAGACCAAGCTAGTCAGGCTTATGGGGCGATAGTTTCCAGGATCCGTTGAGGGACCACCTTTATGGAGAGGGACCACTGTTTCTGTACGCCACTCTTTGGGCACATAACCTGTAGTAAGGCTGAGATTGAACAGTAGTTTTATGTTTGGGTTTAGCTCTTCTTGGAGTTCATGTAGGACGAGCCCGGGACACCGCCTGGACCCATTGATGCTGTGTTTTTTGTTTGGAGAGGGCGGCTCTTACCTGAGCAACTGAGTTGACAGGGGGCAGCACTCTGCTGGGATAGATATTTGCCCTTTGGTGGGGAGGGGAGTTTGCTGAACCTGTCAGCTAGGATGTTGGCAATGTCTGTGGGTTCAGTGTATTTTTTGTCATTTTGGACTAATTCTGAGCATATCTGGGAATTACCACCCAGGTTCCTAACATAACTAAAGAAAGCCTTGTGATTATCCTTAGTGTCCTGTGCAATTTTTCTCTCGAAGCTGGCCTTAGACAATTTTATGAGTGCCCGTAGTTTTTTGCTAATACTGATCAGTGATGCCTTCCCTTTTTGGGATTTTGCTCTATCATTTAGTAGCTTCCTCCTTCTATTGTATAGTTTGTTTATGGCTGTTTATGGTTGTTTGCTCATGCCTACTAAACCTGGTGGACTTCTTTCAGTAGGTCACAGAGGCAATGGATGTAGGGAAAATGGTACATACTGCCTACCTGGACCTGGCTAAGGCATTCAGTAAAATACCCCAAGTTGACAAACTCACCAAATTGGGCACAAACCCATACATAATTCACTGGATTGCCAGCTGGCTGACAGACAGGACCCAGGAAGTCAAGCTTGGTGAGACAACCTCCACTAACAGTCCAGTCACCAGTGGGTACCTCAGGGTTCTGTGTTGGGACTGTTCCTATTTGGGATCTACTTCTCAGAGGTAAATGCTAATGTCATGGGCTTTGGCTGACCAAGTTCACAGATGACTGCAGTCTGAGAGCTTTCATAGATTCCCCATGACCCAAACATCTTGAAAGAGGGTCTAACAAAGACAAATGACTGATGCCAAGTCGCAGTTTAAAATTCAATGCCAAGAAATGTAGTATAGTGCCTTTTGGGAAATTGCCTACCAGGCTAATTACTCCATCAATAAAACACCCCAAAGAGTTGACCCTGTAGTCAATGATCTCAGAACATATTTAGACAGTAATCTGGCCTTTGACCAACATGTAGCCAAGGTAGTAAGAAAATCATTCTATGTCGCCCAACTTATAAGTAAGGATATGGCATCCAGGTCCAAAGAAGTCATAGTGCTACTTTATTCTGCCCTTATCAGACCTATAATTTATTATAATGTCCCCTTCAGCATTTACCTAACCAGACATATGCAACAGTTGGAATGTCCACAAAGGTTTCTTACCAAGAGAATCCAGGGTATAAACACATTGTCCAGTACAGATCACCTTAAAGCCCTACTCTGTATTCATTCTCCTACAGATACCTGGGATACAAGGCATCCTCAGATCCAAATAGACCTTTTGAACATTCACAAAATGAACAGCATCAATACCACTAGATTTAAGGGTTTACATTTTGCTTGGGACATAAATATGACATGTTGGTGAGACAGATATGTGCCTCAGAGGATCCCATGCTCTGAAACTGGCTCCCCAGCCATGTGAAGCAGAGTCTATTCCTTACCTTATTTAAGCATAACCTTGGCCAATGGATGGGAAATTGGAATTTCACCCCAGGTCTGGCCCCATGTTTATGATAGATAAAGGCAGACAGTAATGCCCAATCTAACATACCTCTGCCACATAACCTCTAGAAACTTCCTAACATACCCCCTCTTAATAAACTTCCATGATACATAGGGACTCAATTAGGTTGGATTGCACAGCTAGGCTTATATAGGTCCTTGTGGTCATTAGCCTAGTATATACCTATGAACCTAAATGTTTTACAGGCAATGTGAATCATGTCTGGAAATAATAAAGTGCAAAGCAAGAGTAAGAGATATGATATACTAGTCAGGAATGTTGACCCATATAAAAGAAAAGGATAGATCTGTGCCACTGTAATACATATAGTAGTAAAAATCCAAAGGAAGAGATGTTAGCGTTACCAGTTCTAGATGACCCATGACCTTGAGTGGGCATAAATTTCTCCATTTCAAATATGCTACATATCTTACCTGTATAGATTATTATTCTAGGTTCCTTGAAATAATCAAACTGACAGACCCGGTCTAGACAATGGATACCTAATGCTGTTATATTTGACAATGGCCCACAAGTCAAAAAGCCAGAATTCAGAAGATTTTTGTCTGAGCTAGAATTCTGGAACTCAGACATATACCATCCTGTCCCTACTATTCACAGTCTAATGGAGAAGTAAACAGAACTATCCAAACAGTGGGGTCTGTACTGGGACCAGTACTGTTTAACATATTTTTTTCAGCAATACCAAAAGACAGAAAACTTTAGATTCAGAAATTTGCACATGATTGTAAAACAGGATTCAAAATAATAAAGATTGATGAGTTAAACACATATCATGTTAGTGTAAAATTGGACATCTGCTACAGGATTAAGGTTTAGTTTGGATAGATGTAATATTATGTATTTCATCCATAAAATAATAAGAAACTCTGTTCATTTAACATTAATCCCACTCATAGAAGAAGATGAATATAAAGATTTAGGTATCATGGTTTCATGCAAAATATGTATGTATCAAAGCAACAAAACAAATGTGTGAAGATTGCTTTATCAAGGTATATAAAATGGGTCTATATTGAAAGCTCTAAAGCCCTAGTAACTGAATACATAAACACCAATACATATTCCGCGAACCGCGAATACACCGAACGCCTTAAATTCAAAAGCTCAAACCGTCATAGTTGTCCCACCCCTCCCCAGCTACATACTACCTACCCAAACAAACTAAATAAACACATACATACACTAACCAAAACCCTACTCCTAACCCTAAACTAAATTCTACTTCTAACCCTACACTAAATCTTGCATATACCACCATTAATGCACTTACATTAACCTGCACCCTAACTCTAAGGTCCGTAACTATTGCACACTTACCTTAACAAGCTATACCCAAACAAAATAAATAATCCACACACATTCACTTAACAAAACCTTACATCTAACCCTACACTAAATCTCACATACATTACCATTTATGCACTTACCTTAACCCGCACCCTAACCCTAAGGTCCGTAACTATCGCACACTTAACTTACGGCGCTATACCACGGAAGGGACAACCATGACGATTCGACATTTCAGATTTTGCCCTTCAGGATGATCAATATTTACACGGTTCGATGAAGACATGTCAGCGTTTACGTATTCGGGTAAGTGCATCTTCGAGGATGTAATAGGGAACCATATAAAACCTATATCAGACTAATTATTGAATAAGATGATATGATCTGCATTTATACTCCGAGTCAGCTACAAATACTGAATGCTGTGCAAAGAAAGTTTACTAAAATAATTATTTCACTTAAAGGCTTTGGCTATAAGAGTAGATGCAAATACTTACATCTTTATTCCATATGCTATAGATATATATGTGTGAAATTAATACTTGCCTACAATATATTTCATGACTCTACCTTGCAAATTTGATTTAAAATGGAAATCTGTAAAAGTAACAAAATGTTTAGTCACAGTAATATGAAATGTCAGCCAAAATTATATAAAACTAAATTAAGATTCTCATTTATTTCAAATCAAATGTCAATGTTTTGGAATAATGTACTAATCAGGGTCATCTGTCTGATGGTCTTGAAATTTACAAAAAAAACCTTCATGGTTGGGCAGGTGACAGAGTATATGAAACTTGCGTTAAGGAATCAGTGTTCCTTGTCAGCTAACAGGCCTGACCACCGTAACAGAATTTATGAACAGTGAAGAATCTTGCAAGAGAAAAAAAGTAGGAAGAGCTATGAGAGCTGACATCTCACAGTTTTGTAATACAGAACTACTCTATCACAAGAATATAGTTTCTCATAAACTCAACTGTTGATGGGCAAAAGGCTTACATACTTCTTGAATATTACTCAGATCTGGAAAAAAACAACTTGGCATAGCTGGAAATGCAGGAAAGAAATCAGCAGAGACAGATATACTACCAGGATAGAAACAGTAGAGGATTACCAAATTACAGTCTGGAAACAAAACAGAAATTCAAATACCATGGAAAACTGCAGCCTGACGCTATGTCTCTGTTCTTCATAAAAAAGATAGAAAGCTCTAATAAGGAACTGTAAACATGTACAAGTATCCTGACATCAAAGTTTCAGGAACATGAGCAACCAGAAATGTTACAACCAGTCCTGTCACAACAAAATACTGAGAAAACTGTGATATTCAAGAGCTGCAGTTTCCTATGTATTCTCTCCCATGAAAGTTGTACTGCAAGAAAGTAATGTCAGGTCTCCTGTGCAAATACCTTGGAACCTTAGCTCTCAGCCTTTAATTATAAAAAAATGTAGACAAAGCCAAAAATAATACGGGTACCAAGAATCAAAATGAGGGACAGCTTTTAATTATTGCTCTTATAAACTTAGAAAACTGCTAGAATAACAGATTTTCCATTAGCATGTATTTTCCTAAAGATTTGAAGTCTGACACTCGTATGTCTATCATTATAGTTTTAGTCATCAATGATTAACCAGCAAACCATTTATTTTGTAAGGAAAAGACAAAACATATGAAGCCAACAATCTGGACATTCAGCGAAAATCTGGACAGTTGAGAGGTGTGATGGAAATGTGATGCTTTGTTCTTTGCTGTTCCTGTGACACTTAGTGTCACATATGATTCATACTATTGCTGCAGTTGATATCCAGTGCATTACAGAGGGGTTTATACCTATTTCTGTAAGTTTGTTGACAATGTCTGAGTCAGGTATTGTATCAAATGCTTTAGCCAGATCTTGGAAAGCAATATGCACCATTTTCCCCTCATCCATTGCCTTAGTGACCTTGTCAAAAAAGTCCATCAGATTCAGTAAGCATGACCTTTCTTTATCAAATTCAAACTTGGATGGATCCAGTGTCTGGAGGTCTCCTATAGCTGTGTTGATAATTCTCTCCATGGCACAAGTAAGACTCATCAGACTAATGAGTTTGTAGTTTTCAGGATCTGTTGAAGGTCCTCATCTATGAAAGGGGAAGACCATCATGGTCCTCCATTCACATGGCACAAAGTTTGTTTCAAGACTGCAGTTAAATAATTACTCCAGGGGTCCTGAGAACTCATATTTTAGATTATTCAGAAGGCACCCTGAGATGTTATCGGGGTCCATTGAGGCATTGGTCTTGGCTTTAGTAAGTACACCCAGTAGATGCTTCCTAGTTTTAGTTGGAGGGGTCATGTTTGATGGTATTTTGGAGGGGAGAGGGGGTAAAGTTGGAAAATCCTATAGTTCCAAGTATGTACTGGCCAAGAAATTCCAGTATACAGCAGCTAACAAAGTTTTATTCTTTACAGAATTATTGCAGCCACAGTGTGTAGCTGAAACAAAACAAGCTCATAAAAGTTTGTTTACAGTGCGGTAAATAACACAAATAATAGTGAATTACTAGAAATCAGTACTATCAGTCCAGCAATTCTCAAACAAAGCAGAAACTCAAAGGACTTGAACAAGGCAATAAAATGTCATATTCTGCACTCCATGCATTTGAAAGAAGGAATTTAAAAACAAAATCATGTCAGTATGGCAGTCCTAATCAGATTATTTTGGGGTAGAACAAATGATAAAATAATACAAACAACTTAACTTGGCACAGGGACATTAATACTATATATAGGAGCAATATATAATGAACATTTTTTTTTTCCAGTTAGACCATATTAATCTTTAAATGGTTGCTAGCTCTTAACATTGCAGTATTTTTTATAAGTATGGAAGGATGTTGTTAAAGGATTAAATATTACATGTGATTAAAATAGCTGTTAAGTACAGAAACCAGGCTAAGCAGACATAGCTCAGACATTAAGAAATTACCAAATGGAAAAGGAAAAACAGTATCTAAGTTATTAACATTTCTGTGAGTTTGTGATGCATTGTGGTGAGGCAGAATAGGAAGACAATGGGCTATTCTTCCGAAACAGAGAAATCAGAATGGCTCCTTGTAAATGTCTCTGTGCTTGCTGTATTCTTTATGCACAACCATAAATAAATTGTCCAGCACTATTGTGGACAGTAACCGAATAAACAACATATTTACATTAGAGATTTAGGAAATAACACATGCCCCAGGGAAGTTAGTACATGAAGTCATAAGCAGCTGAAACCACAATAAATTGTGAAATGTTATTGTTATGTTCTTAGTAGAAACAACTGGTTATTATGTAACAACAGCAACATACAAGTGAGGGTATATTAAATATAACTTCTCTGCTGTTTGCTGTTCTTACAGTGATAATAAGCACAGTCACTCAAGGTTTAATAATATGCTAAGGGACGTGTGTATTATACGTTATCATTTCCTTATAAATAGTATAATATTGGCGACAGAATTTTAGATAGCAGATATGGAATAACAGGATGTTCATGTTCAATGTACTCGTCCACATCTCTTCTATAAAACTTTAATGCCACATCAAGAGATACAGTAGCATAAAAAAAACAAGAATATGGAGTTTCACCACCTTGCTTCCACAACTTCCTGTTGGCGGTAATAAACTAGACATAAATCAGCTAAGTTGACTAATGTGTTTGAAAGTCAGCTAAACAGATGAATGTGAAGAAACATATACCCCATGCCAAATTCCTCCTATAAATTATAGCTGAGGAGACCACATTGAAATGTTAAGCAATAGATTAAGAATATTTTTTCATAGGACATCTTTACCATTTAAAATCAGGATGATCATGTTTATTTGTTTCTCTCAGGGGGAGGATTTAGAAGGCGTTGTTAATCTGTATAGATTTATCTTATTTACACAGCTGAGATTAGTGTGTGTGTGTGTGTGTGTGTGTGTGTGTGTGTTTTGTATTTTATTATCATATAACGGAAAATTATAAGTTAAAAAGGACACCTTCAATATTGCGGTTTTGGACTTGGTTACATATCTGCATATACACAATTTACACAAGACCCACAAAACTCACACACACACACACACACACACACACACACACACACACACACACACACACACACACACACACACACACACACGTATGCATGCATGTTTGTACCATGCCTCTCAAGTGTTTAGATTTTTGCCTCATATTTTTGGTCTGTTTTTCATAAAATCTATAGTTTTCTGACAAGTCACTGAGGATTAAATTCACTAAATAATGACATACATTTTAGTTTCAGACTTCATATCCTTCAGAAAAATGCATACTGACACAAATCCTGTTATTCTAGCAACTTTCTAAGTTTATAAGTAATATTCAAAATATGTCCCTATTTTTGGGCCTTTCTCCACCCATTATTTTGGGCTTTGCCAGATTTCTTGCACTAAGAAGTTGTGTGGTATGGTGAACACACACACACACACACACACACACACACACACACACACACACACACACACACACACACACACACCATATGTGTAGGTGCGGGTCTACTTGAGATTACCAAAATCTCAGTAGACCAACTTTTAAAACACTGAGCCGAAAAGCTTGACGTGTCAAATGAGCGACACTTCAGAATGTCAACTTCTGAATGCTCAACAGTCCAATTTGAGTGGAACAGGAAATCCACTATTGTGGACATTGTAGTGCGATCTCGGAGTTGGTATCTATAAGTTGCAGGGGGGTTGGGGGGCACAGGGGACACAGCCCCCTTGCATAAATGTGAAATGGAAAGGTATGTACATTAGGATTTATTTGTAGTGTATGTTTTGTCTTAGTGATAAGGGTTTATATTAGTTAGATGGTGTGTAGAGTGTGGGTGAGGGGAACTAGATAGCTTTATTTGGAATGTTGTGTTTTTTCTTCTGTATGTTGTTTGTGTGTGTTGTCTGTATGTTGTAGGGAGGTTTGTCAGGATTTTGTAGTGTCAGGATTATGTGTGTCGGGTATGTGAGGTGCCAGTTTTGTGTAGTGTCAGTGTTGTCGGCTTGATGTTTTACAAGCTGGTGTTGTGGGATTTCGTTTATGTGTAGTAGACCCATAGATGGGTATAACTAGATAGCTAAATAAAATATACATTGGGTTCTGATGCATGATATCTGAATTTTCTGGATGTTTTGTACTAAAAGTTTAGTGAACAAGTTTTGTGGTGAGTACAGTAAAACATGTTTCATATGTCAAACAAAGCCAGACTGCCACATATTACATTTATCTGTTTTTTTCTGTGCCTTTTTTTAATATTATAGGAGTGGATCCCAATAAAGTGTGTGATAAAACATGTATCTTGTATAATGTGCAGATATTTATTGGTTATAGCCATTTTGGCACACCATCAGCATTTACCAACACTCTTGGCATGCCATTAATACACTCAACATACCCAAAAAAAGAGAGAGCAAGACCCACAAAACATTCTAGCCTATCCATGAAAACTAGTAAATAAAATTAAAATTGCATACACTAAATGGGTATTGCATTTTCTACTATCACAATGTACAGTGGATATAAAAAGTGTACACACCCCTGTTAAAATACCAGGTTTTTGTTATATAAAAATAATTAGACCACAATAAATCATTCCAAAACTTTTCCCACCTTTAATGTGACCTATAACCTGTACAATTCAACTGAAAAACAAACAAATCTGTTAGGGGGAAAAATATAAAAAATAAAAAATGTACAATAAGCTGGTTGTATAAGTGTGCACACCCTTAAGCTAATACTCTGTTGAAGCACCTTTTGATATAATTACAGCATTCAGTCTTCTTGGGTAGGAATCCATCAGCATGACACATCTTGACTTGGCAATATTTGCCCACTCTTCCTTGCAAAATCATTCCAAATCTGTCAGATTGTGAGGGCATCTCTTGTGCACAGCCCTCTTCAGGTCACCCCACAGATGATTTTCTATTGGATTTAGGTCTGGGCTCTGGCTGGGCCATTCCAAAGCTTTGATTTTCTTCTGGTGAAGCCATTCTTTTGTTGATTTAGATGTATGCTTGAGGTCATTGTCGTGTTGAAAGGTGAAATTCCTCTTCATCTTCAACTTTCTAGCAGACGCCTGTAGGGTTTTGGGCCAGAAGTGACTGGTATTTGGAGCTGCTCATAATTCCCTCCACCTTGACTAAAACCACAGTTCCAGCTGAAGAAAAGCAACCCCAAAGCATGATACTGCCACCACCATGCTTCACCGTGGGGATGGTGTTCTTTTGGTGATGCAAAGTGTTGTTTTTGTGCCAAACTTACCTTTTGGAATTGTGTCCAAAAAATTCAACCTTGGTCTCATCAGACCACAACACATTTTCCCACATGCTTTTGGGAGACTTTATGTATTCTTTTTCAAATTTTAGCCAGGCCTGGATGTTTTTCTGTTTAAGAAAAGGCTTCCATCTTGCAACCCTACCCCATAGTCCAGACATATGGAGAATATGGAAGATTGTTGTCACACGTAGTACACAACCAGTACTTGCCAGAAATTCCTGCAGCTCCTTCAGTGTTGCTGTAAGTCTCTTGGCAGCCTCCCTGACCAGTTTTCATCTTGTCTTTTCATCAGTTTTGGAGGGATGCCCAGTTCTTTTCAACGTCACTATTGTCCCATATTTTCTCCACTTTTTGATGACTGTCTTCACTGTGTTCTATGATATATCCAATGCTGTGGATATTTTTTGTACCCTTCTCCTGACTGATACCTTTCAACAATGAGATCCCTTTGATGCTTTGTAAGCTCTCTGCGAATGATCATGGCTTTTGCTGTAGCAGGCAACTGAGTAAATGTCAGGGAAATCCTACTAGGAGAGCTGAACTTTATTTGGGGTTAATCAGAGTCTCATTAATCAATGGCAGGTGTATACCCAAGAAGACTGAATGCTGTAATTAAATCAAAAGGTGCTTCAACAAAGTATTAGTTTAAGGGTGCGCACACTTATGCAACCAGATTATTGTACATTTTTTTATTTTTCCCCTTACAGATTTGTTTGTTTTCAATTGAATTCTACAGGTTATAGATCACATTAAAGGTGGGAAAAGTTCTGAAATTATTTATTGTGGTCTCATTTTTTATATCACAAAAATCTGTCATTTTAACAGGGGTGTGTACACATTTTATATCCACTGTAAATACAATTTTACACAAAAACAGACTAAAATGCACACTGGAAATGGAAAATGAAGGAACTGTAAGTCTTCACACAAACACACACACACACACATGTGTATATATATATATATATATATATATATATATATATATATATATATATATATGTGTGTGTGTGTGCGTGTGTCTGTGTGTGTGTATGTATTATCTCAAGTGCTGGTGGGGAGGTGTGTGCATTTTGGGGGAAATGAAGGTGTGGGAGAAAGGATCTATAGCACATCACACTGAGCAACACTGCACTGTACAGCAGTGAGTCTGTTAAGCTGACAATGTACATTACTGATTTAAACAGAAACAGTGACTTTTTTTTTTGCAAGCAGGCATCCCCCCCTCCCATGCACCATGCATACCACTGCATCTCTAAATAAAGATCACTCAGCCTTGGCGCTAAAGAAAAACATCCTCACCCCCCCCCCCCACACACACACACACATGCACACACATGCCCGCAGTTTCAAAATCTTGCTGATTTCAATATCAATGATTCCATTAAGTAACAGAGTTGATTAAAAATAGTTAAGTAATTTAATTTTATGTTTAATCTATGAGATCGTATGCTTGTATCCTTGAAAGAGAGAAACACTAGTGGTCAGAGGAAAATGAGGATAGGGCCAGTGAAACAATGAAATGTCTGTGAGAGGGAGAGAAACACAGCAGCCTGAAAATTCCAGGAGTGGCTTAGTTATCTCAGTGGAGTTGAAGACTTTTTTTTTAATCAGTAATCGAAGGGAAGAAAAATAACCAATCAATTAATCAAGCAAACAAACAAATAAATAAAATTATATGAAAAGAAGGCATGGTAAGAAAAAAAGGAGATAAACAGGACTGACTGAAGGAAATTAGTAAACAATGTAGTTTATTAAGGTCATGGGGCTGCTTACAGCCAAGGCAAATAATAAATTTAACTTCTGTGTCTGTTCTGTGGACAGCATCAAGACGTCCCTCTGGCAGGGCACAGACAAACAAATAACTGAGACAGTGATCAGTGCTAGTAAAATTGAACACAATGGGTTCCTCAGTGTCAGGATTTCTGACTACCTTGTAGTATGACTGCCAATAAAATGAGTTAGAAAGTGGTGAACAGGATAGGATCACAGGATCATAGGAGGTTACTAGGCTAAAGGCCGCAGGCTCCTTACAAGCCTAGCCAAGTTTAACCCATGTTCCCATGAATGTAAGGACAAAAATAATCAGAGGAAAACACAAAATGAGGAAGGGTGGGGGTCAGGAAAATCGGATAGGTTTTCAAGGCTAGACCCACACTTTTTTCAGATAAAGAATTGATAAAGGGCTTAGCATACAAGGGAAATCCAGGTATAAAGAAAGAGAGTAGGAGAGGTTATGGATGCAGACTCATCATCATCATCGTCATCAACCCCCTTTTCCCTTTTCTACATGGGTTAAGGTGTGTGTCAACTGTCACCATCTCTCTTGAGTAACTGCCACCCTCCCACCTTTTTTGACAGTAATGCTTGACTGTCATAGATCTTCTCTCTTACACTCCATCAATCTCTTTGCTGGACACCCTTATTTCCTCTTGCCTTCTTTCTGCTGGTCTCAGCTCTTCTTCAGGTTTGTGGGTGCAAACTCACATACATGAAACAATGGAAACAAATAAGGCAGTTGTTGACACACTAGGTTGGAGTGACAAAGAAAGGTACACATACATACATACAAACATACAGAGGGTAGACAAATGTTGATGGGGAAAGGTCAGCCACACAGTACATATGAATTATAACACATTAGGAAAGGCATGACTCCATGTAGGAGATACAGTAGGATGCTGGCTACTGGTGGGTACCATTGTAGTCCAGAGGGCTTGGTACAGCCAAACCATTCTTCCAAATCTCTCTCTCTCTCTTTCTCTGCTATAGCCTCAACAAGTGCTGCAGCTGTAACTGGGACACCACAAGTGATGACATAGGGCTGCCTGCCTGAAGGGGTCTTCACTCTCCTCCAGCAAGGTAGTCTCACGCCCATTTGGTTTGCAACAATGTATGGCTGTGGTGGGGGTGGCTGGGCCTCTGATTCCTCTTCATCTGGACCTGTATAGTGGAGACACAATAGGAAGACTGGCTTAAGTGACACATATAAAATATAAGATAGAAGTGATATACACTACACTGTAAATCATATGTCAGTCAAACTCACTCTGTCATTCAGTCAGTCTTTGCACTTTCAGTTCAGCTATCACTCTTCTTGGGCTGTAAGAAAAAGGGGTACATCAGCACAGTGAGACAGATGAGGGATGAAGCAGTCAGAACAACGTGGAACTGTTGATGTTGTACGTAATGTGAAACACTGGGGCTGCTACTGGCATTCCCTTTATAAATGACTTTATCAAATCTACAGAAGTTTAATGAATGTTTAATCATAGCTTCACCTCAGGCTTCGTGCCCACTGAGTGGCGCACAGCTACAGTTATCCCACTCCACAAGGGGGTATCCACCTTGGATCCCGGGAACTACCGTCCTATCAGTCTGACGAGCCTGATCTGCAAGGGCATGGAACGCATTATTATGGAACTTATAAACAAAGACATTGGCAACCTTCAAACACTGGACCCCACCTAGTTTGGGTTTGTGAAGGGCTGATCTTGTCTCCTGAACCTGATTGACTTCTTTGAATCAGTCTCCAGAGCTGTGGATGAGGGTAAGGCTGTCCACACAGCCTATCTGGACCTTGCCAACACCTTCAACACAATTCCCCATTCTGGAATCATAGATAAACTTAATAAGCTGGGCATAAATCCCTATGTCACTCAATGGGTTGCCAACTGGCTTACTGACAGAACCCAGACTGTAAAAGTAGCCGACTCCAAATCCAGCTCCAGACAAGTGACAAGTGGAGTACCTCAGGGTTCAGTCCTGGGACCGCTCTTGTTTGGCATCTACTTCTCTGAAGTACAGGCCAACACTAAGGGACTCTGGCTAACACAGTTTGCAGATGACTCCAAACTGGGACATTATTGAATCCCCCAATGATGTGGATATTCTACAAAAGGGCCTTACAGAAGCAGATGCTTGGTGCCAGAGCCATGTGCTCAAGCTTAATGCCAAGAAATGTATAGTTATCCCCTTAGGGAAAAACCATGTACTCATGAATTACCACATAGGTGGCAGTACACTAAACACCGAAAGTGTGATGAAAGACTTAGGGACACAGGTGGACAGTGGTCTCACCTTCGATAACCACATCACCACAACAGTCAAGAAATCCTTCTATGTGGCACACCTCAGCACTAAGGGCTTTTCATCCAGAAAAAAGGAGGTCATTGTCTCACTGTACTCATCCCTCATTAGACCCATTATAGAGTACAACTCCACATTTGGTATGTACCTCACAAGACATCTGCAACAGCTGGAAAGGCTGCAGAAATACCTCACTAAAAGAATCACAGGCCTAAAGCAGATGCCCTATGCTGACCGTCTAAAAAAACTCCAGCTAAACTCTGTGGCATATTGTCTACTCAGAGGCGATCTCTGCTTAACATACAAGGCCATGTCAAACCCTGAGCTGTTGGACATGCTACACTTAAAGAAATCTCAATCCCTCACAGCAACATGCTCCAGGGATCAAAATCTTGTCATCACAATGAACAAAACATGCTAGAGGGATAGGTTCCTGACCCAGAGACTCCCCATACTCTGGAATAGACTGCCCATACATGTCACGCAGAGCGCCTCCTTGGCCCTCTTCAAAATGAACCTTGATGATTGGATGGGAGATAGGAAATTCACCCTGGGGATCACATCAGCCGCCCTGCTAGACAGGGATCCAGGGAAGTAAATACTATAGGAAGAAATATCCAGGGAATTGTTATGGCTAGGTTGTATAGGCCCTAGGGCCGATAGCCTAGTACCACCCTATGAACCTATGAACCTATGAAGCAGTAACAACATACTGTAAGTACTCCCTTGTCAAGTGCTGCATGTGCCCACCGTGCTACAAATAGTATATACCACCAGAGACAGACATCATTGAAATATGTCCTTCAAGTCTGTTTCAGATAAAATAACCTTAGTGTATATCTGTGCTAAAGAGCTTCCCTTCTTCCGTATTGTAAATGTGCGTAAAATGTATATATTAGCATAACACTTTGCATAATGTATTCTTGACATGGAACAATAATATCTTCATTCATATATTCCCACCAAGCTACCTTTACAGAAAGTATAGCTACTTGACTGACTAGTATGCAGTCAGTATGAAGACATCTGTTTAAATACTCACAGTATATATCTGGGCACTGTTCTTGGACCTCTACTTCCCACTCTCGCAGCAGGATTGGGTGGTGGCATTTCAGGTCAGTGTTCTACTGCCCTCACTGCTCATTGGAGAGTAGAATGTCTGTAGTTTCTACTTTTGGAGATAGAAATGCAGTATAATGTATAAACAGTGCTCACATCTTGCAGTAATTTACAATGTTCCCAAAACTGCAAGTGAAGCTTCAAGTCTAAGGTCCCAGAAAAATGTAAAAAAAAAATGCAAACACTAACTGCATACTATTCAGTCAACACTGCTTAAGGACAAATGCAGTAATAAGTGACTATATGAGGCTTAGATCCAGCAGTAGTTCACAATTCTCCCACAACTGTGAAAGAAACTGCAAGATGAAAACCCTAGAATGAGTTCAAAATACAAACAGTTGTTTCAAGTAACTATATTTATGGAGATAGAAGTGCAGCACAACATATAAGCAACGCTCAAATCTTGCAGTAATTCACAATTCTCCCAAAATTGCAAATGACTCTACAAGGCTAAGATCCCCATACAAATTAAAAATGCAAACAGATTACTTTGTTTAGCTAAAAGACAAAAACATGCAGACCAATAAAAATAATAAAAAAAAATAAGCTATATCACCACACGGGTCACTGTAAGTACAACTCAAAATATTTAAGAAATGAGTAAAAGTTTTTTTTCCTTCCCTTTTGGATAAAAAGTTTGTTTTTCATAGTTCAGGGCTTTCCATGCTTACAGCAGACTAGCTATAGGGGAATCCAATCAAACCAATAGTGGAGCTCTGTGACTTAAGAACCTGTGGCACGTCCATCCACCCATCCATTCTCAACCTCTTTTTCCCATTTTGCACATGGGGTTGGAGTGTCACTTCAACAGTGACAATCATCTCAAGCCAAGGTTTACA
Organism: Protopterus annectens; assembly: GCF_019279795.1. Lineage (NCBI taxonomy): Eukaryota > Metazoa > Chordata > Ceratodontiformes > Protopteridae > Protopterus > Protopterus annectens. Next base: position 400,394,168 of record NC_056730.1, on the reverse strand, counting down.
CCGCTGGGTGGCTAGCCCTGCCACGGTATTTCATCCATACCACTCACTCTCACACACACTCGCACCGACGGCCAGTTTAGAGTGTCCAGTCCACCTACTGCATGCCTTTGGAATGTGGGAGGAAACCGCAGTTCTTTTAGCCCCATGACTCTGAGCTACAAATGAATGACCTCATGTAGGTTAGAATTGCAGGTTTTACACTGTGAGCAGGGAAATACTGTAATTAGTGTAGAACCAGTAGGGAGCAGCAGAGAGAGCAGTACTTAATGCATCAGTTATGGTTGGGGCAGACACAAGAACAGGGGAAAACAGTAGCAATGTAACAAACAGAAAGGCACTGGAATGCAACTTTAAGCACACAAATGATAAGCAGAATATAAGGCTCAAGCAGCAAAACTGGAATGTAAACAGCTGTAGCAGTACAGCAGCTGAAATCCTTCAGCAAAAATTGCAATACTGCACTTTTGCAATCCACTACAGTCTAAGGCACAAAACTGGGCAGAAATTTGCCAGTACCACTGGTTATGGAAATATGCGGAAATAAGTGACTAACCAGGCTCAGATCCAGTAGTAGATCACAATTCTCCCAACTGTGTATGAAACTACAAGACTTAGTCCCCTGACCATGTTCAAAATACAAACATATAATCTTTTTCAAATAATTTTACTTATGGAGATAGAAGTGCAGTACAACATATAAACAATGCTCAGATCTTGCAGTAATTTAATTCCCACTTCTCCCAAAACTGCAAATGAAGTTACAAGATGAAGGTTCCAGAACAAACTGAAAAAATGAAAACAGATCACTTTTTTGGCTAAGCAGAGAAAAAATGCAGAAAAATCTTAAAAAAAAAACAATATAACCCAGCGTTTCACTATGACTGTAAATGAAAATATTTAAGCAGAAATGAAAAAAAAAGTTTTCTTCCGTTTTTCATACAAAGCTTTTTTTCCCAGAGTTCAGGATGATCCATGTGTCTCAGACCCCTGAGTAAAAGCCAGTTAGAAATATCAGAAACAATGCCTAACACAGCACAGAGATAATAGTAAAGGATATCACATACTCATACCCAGAAGACATAGCCCATCAGCTAGCAGGTAAATTTAGTTCAAACTTCACCTCCTCTCCCCCTACATTTCCAGATCATATACCTTCAGCTACATTACCTCCTCAAATCTCCCAAGAACAAGTCCTCAAAGCACAGTCCAAGGCCCAAGAACAGTGCCTCTTTGGGGCTGGATAACATACTAGGCTACTTATTGTTTTGAAAAAAATGATTTCTCAGGCCATCTACAGATGTTATTTAATATCTGCCAACAAACAGGCTTCATGCCAGATGAATGGAGGGCAGCAACGATCATTCCCATACATTAAAGTGGGGTATCAACAGGCCTGAGTAATTATAGACCTATAAACCTGATGAGCCTCATCTGTAAGGCTATGAAAAGGATCATTATGGAATTAATAAATAAAGGTATTGGTAAGCTAAAAACTCTCAATTCAAGCCAGTTTGGATTTGTTAAGGGCAGATACTGCCTACTTAACCTGGTTGACTTCTTTGATAAGGTTACTGAAGCACTAGATGAGGGCAAATCCATACACACTGCATATCTAGATCTCCAAAGGCATTCGACACCAACTCAAACTCAGAAATACATTCCAGCTAAATGTAAATCCCTGTGCTCACAGACAGAACCCAGAAAATTATGGTGGATAGCTCTAACTCCTCCAAGAGACCAATCACTAGCGGTGTATCCCAAGGTTCAGTCCTTGGGTCACTCCTCTTTGATATTTACTACTCAGGTATCAGAAAATGTTAAGGGCTTATGGCTGACCAAGTCTGCAGATTGCTGTAAATTTGGTGCCATCATAAACTCCACAGAGGAAAATCTTCTGAAAGGGCCTTTCCCAAACAATTAGCTTATGTCACAACCATGGACTAAATCCAAATGTCAAGAAATATATAGTTGAACCCTTTGGCAAGCATGACTTCAATTGCAAATATCACATTAACAACAACCACCTAAAATGGATCCAGTAGTCAGGGATCTGGGAACCAATGTTTACAATTAAGTGTGCTTTGATCACCACCTTTACACTATTGCAAGGAAATCCTTCTTCATCGCACAACTGATATGTAAAGTTATGGTGTCCAAGTCCAGGGATGTAATCCTTCCACCGTACTTGGCTGTCATCAGACTGATCATTGAATATAATTATGCTTCATTTAATATGTACATGTCCAAACACTTGTCACAACTGCAGCAACCATGCTTCTTACTAAAAAAAGTCAAACGTCTGAATCACAAAACTATAGCCTTATCCCTCTTCATGGTGTCATACATGCTAATAAGACGTGACATCTGCCTTGCATGCAGAGCCTCAGCAGACCCTATCCTGTCAGAATTATTTAACATTCAAAAGTCCACTCGTAGCATGAACACTGATTCAAGGGATCTCAGTCTGTTTTGCAGCATAAATAGAACATGTATTAGGAAAGGTATGTATCACAGAGAATACCTCCTCTATGGAACTATCTTCCTATTCAAATAAAACAAAGTACTTCTCTTACTTTATTCAAATGTAATTTGGATGAATGGATGGAAAACCTCAAATTCATTCCTGGTTTATTATACATGTCCCTTATGGATAGTGGCAAGTAAATGTCGCATAATAGCCTTGTTTTTCCTGCCTCTGAGTTATTCATAGGCAAAAATATTAGGGCTAAAAGCTACCATGTGAATGTAAGGCTAGACTTTATATGATCCTCACAGATCAATAGCCTAGCAAGTGCCTATAAACCTGTGAGTGGATTTGTTTCATTTCTCATTTGTAGCTTTCCTTTTCAGTTTTACCACAGTCCCTTCAAGTCTACATAAAGCTTAACTCCATTGTCTGTCAGCATAAGAACTTCTTCTTATACCAGTCAAATTCTCAAGAGCAACTACAGAAACATCTGGTAACAGTAATAAATAACTTCAACCAGTTATGAATCATAACAAAGCTTACCTTTAAAATCAGTGTAAAATATACACATTCTGGGGGCAATACTGGATTTTATCACTTTTCATCCGCAAGTCAGGCTGACAAAAATAAAATAAAATTCATGTTATCAGATGACAAGATGATCAAGGACAAATGCAAAACAATACCTCATGGCTCTGAATTTTATGACTTAATGCATTCTAATGGTTCCATATGCAAGACCAAATATGAGGAAAACTCACCAGCTACTGAGGAATCTTTGGAACTAGAACACAAACATTCTAGGGCAAAGGATACTTATTCTGCTGTTATCTGCTAAATAATATGGATGGTAAGCCCAGCCACATGATCTTAAAATAAAGACGCCATTTTCCCATTAAAATCCAACCAGTTCCTGACAAAACATGCTTCAGATTACAATTGGGGAGTTCATCTGACTTCTTGGATTTTGTTTGGATACTCATTGTTCCTCCCAGACCCCAAAATATGATGGTTAGCAGGCTACTCTAAATTCACCAGACTGAATTTACTCTTGCTCTATGGTCACAGTTGTAAGTGCTCTGAGAGGGCCTCTTTATTTATCTGGCTAACAAACAAACAAAAATAATAAAAGATGGAATGTAAAAACATGCAGATATTCACAGAAACAGTTGTTGTGCAAGGGTCTATCTGCTTGGATAATAGACGGGAAATATTTCCCAAAGCCTCACTTTTAAAAAGTGTCTTTTTATTCTTTAGCTCACACAGTCAAGAGCATGCAGGCATGTGTCCTGTCACTGCAGGCCATATGTTACATGGTGGATCATGGAGGGTGTACCAAATCTCATGCTGCCTGCTTTAGACCCCCAACAAATGTACATGAATACTTGTGAAATAAATAAACCAATGATATAAAATTATAAATTTGCCATACTTGCAGGATTATGTGCAGTACTACCAAGGTAGATGGAACCACCATTCAAGAGTAGACATGAAAGGATGGTGTGCAATGTCCAATCCAAATGGCTCTGTTGAGGATCAGCTGTTAGGTTGACTGTCTGCATATTTGTTGTGTTATTTTGGAGGCCCTGTACAGTGAGCAATAGCTGGGAAGAATCACAAGCAGTATAAAAATAAGGAATCAAGAGACAGAAATATCCCAAAAGGTAAAGCTGTGGGGCACAAAATTCTGAAGCACTAAGGCAATAAAGGAGGGACAACTTCTCGTTCACAGTTCAAACTATAGTGTGTAATGAAGGTCTGAACAAATGAACAGTGCTATAGCTAGATCCATTGGTACCTTAGGAAATCTACTTGGCACTAGAAAATAAATAAATAAATAAAATATCATGCAGAGTTGAGGATCAAACAAAAAGTACATGCAAGAGCTATTTTGTTTTATTTTGTCTGTACCAGTAGCAGCTGGTGACTGCAAAGCAAGGGGGCTCCAGGAAGCAACTGAATGGGTGGAGCCAAATACAGAAGGCCAGGGCTGTATTACAGCAGGTCAATAGCCATTACTTTTGATCAAACAGACGTGGTCATTCATTTTCATCCACACACTGCTTCAGTGAAAACCCACTCATTATAGCCACTTTACTGGCTATATACACCTTAGATGCCTAGCCGTAGTCAACACTCCACAGGTCTCCCTATTACCCCCTAGTCCCCCCTGCACTCTCCTAGTGCCCTCCTCTGTATTCCCCTCATCCTGGCCCCACACCATCCAGACAGATTACTTTTTCTTGCTTTTTCATACTTTGTATTACTTTTTACTCCCCCCCCCATGCTTTTAATGCTCTGTAACTGGCCAAGACTCCACTGTAACTTAAACTGTAACTTAAATTTGAAGGAACTAATTGAATTAAGATGGGGGTCTGCTAGGACCCCAGAAGTCATAAAGTTGTAGATGCACTGAGGTGCATCGTAGATTTTTTTTTAACTAACTTTTGACTTAATAATGATCGCCTGAACAAAACATTACCAGTAAGGAAATATATTCAATCTTTCTGGGAATAGTACCTGCCTTCCTGTCCGTCCCCCCCCCAAAAAAAAACAACTATGTTCTCTGTACCACTCTGGTGTTAGAGTGAGATGAAAAGTAAAACAGCAAATGGCCACAGGCATATATTATATCTCTGAGTGTCTGGGAGAAGAAACCAAAGCAATTGGATACAATCCATAAAGAGAAAGGACTACACATAGAAGGAATGAACAGCCAAAAACCGATCAGGAGAACCTAGTGCTGTTATAGGGCAACACTATTCACTGCCAATGATCAGGTGCTGTCAAACACACCCTGCCCAGGCCATCACAGACAGCTACTTACTGAGTGCAATGCTGATGCTTGACTGTTATTTATTTATTTCGCATTTGTCAACCGGGTTAGTACAACTGAGTTTGCAAACAAACCCATTTTCAGTGGAGACCCGAGGAGAAATGCCCCAGCAAACAAAAGTAAAGATAAAGTGACAATATACAAATACTAGATAATCACAATACAAAATAATTACAAAAAAGAAAAGGTTATTAACTATTTGCATTGCATTGATAGTAAGCAACCCATTTTAGTGGAGACCCAATGGGAAAGACCCCCAGCAAATATAAGCAAAGATAAACATACAGGACAAAAACTATTAAAGATAACAATGCAAATACGAAATTAATTATACAGAGAAAAAAAAAAAACAAAAGAAAAAATTATGAACATTAAGGTTGAACTGATAGCAGTGGTCTAAATTTACTACATATAAGAGTAAAAACAAAAAGGTAATCATTGTTCAAAAGAAGGAAGATGTACAGACATTGATAGGAAGTGGGAGCAAAAGATAAATAGTGTGGAAAATGGGAGGGGGGGGAGAGGAGAAAAAAATACATACTTACAGAAAGTGAAAAAAAAATATGCACCCTACTTCTGCAAAGTCAGAATAATAAAATGCTTATTTTAAACAAATGACAACAGTGTCAGTCACTGTTATCCACAGACAACCCCTGCATCCAATTTGAATATACAACAGAATATACCACAGATATCAGAATGTAATAACATAAAAATAGCAAAAATTGAACAAAGTAATTTACTTTAAGTATCCCACACAGACAGATGTGACCATCAATTATTTCCACATCAGTCCCTTCAGTAATTTAACCATGTATGCACAACCAGCAAATGATACAATTTCCCCATCAATTCCTTCAGTAGTTTGTCCATGTATGCACAAGCAGAAAATGACACTATTTCCCCCAATGGCCCCTTCAGTAGTTTGTCCATGTATGCACATGCACTTAAATGAAATCATTTCTCCCAACAACCATTTCAGTAGGTTGTCCATGTATGCACAAGCACTTCACTGATACCAAAATAAAACATTTCCCCCGACTCCTTTAGCAGTTTGTCCATGTATACACAAGCACTTCACTGATACCAAAATAAAACATTTCCCAAAATGACCCCTTCAGTAGTTTCTCCATGTATGCACAAGAATTTCACTGACATCAAAATGAAACATTTCCCGAAATGACTCCTTCAGTAGTTTGTTCATGTATGCACACTTACATATACATGCACTCACACATACACTTTAAGTACATACCTTCGTCCCATATTCTGGCAGTAGCAGTCATAGCGCCTGAAAAAAATACTTTAAAATAAATAAATAAATAAACTTTTCCCCGCATGTGCTTCCTCTTTTATGTTAACTACTTCCTTCTTCTTGGCTCAGGCTGCCTCAGTCACCTGAGGCAGCCTGAGCCAATAGAAAGGGTTCTTTGTGACTTCATGAAGCAGTCTGGTGAGTCATTCATAGAGCGATAGTTCTAGCACTGCTGAATGCTGCTGATCAAACCCGATTGATGATTGGCAAGCCTAATGCCAGACTGTTTTCAAAATAGCCCGGTAATTGTAAGAAACTGATTTTTTTTCTGATCTCCTTGGACACAATAGAGTGTCAAATATTATTTTTAATTTAAAAATAATTAGTTGACTTTCTGAGTTAACACATTTTTTTTCTCTCTTTTTAACTGGGGGGGGGGTGGAGGAGTGGGGGCTGCAGGCCAGCAGTCAGTACCACGAGCCACCCCTGCTCTGTGCATAATAGCTCTGTCATTAACTTTCAGAATCACATTGTGCTAGCAAATCATTTAAGCTTAAATAACTGCACTTGTGCTCAGCTTACAAAAGCGATCGCACCACTCACTTGAGGGACTAATCAGCACCTCTTCTACTGTGTTGAACCCATCCCCTAATAGCTTATCGCTGGGACACCTTCACTCCACCATGGCTATGACTTTGTGACCAGGTGATCGACTGATTATAGGGCAAAATTCCACTTTTGACACATTCTAGAGACAGCCACTTGAAGCACACTCATACCTGTGGAGTGAAATTTCACAGCAGTGCTGCACGGATGGTTAAACACCCAATGAAAAAAAATTGTTGTCTTAGCAATCCATTTGGATAAGGTGCATTTATCCCATAACCAGTGCTGCCTTAGTGGGTGCTAAAGAGATGAATAGTTAAGTTGCTTTCATGAACTCATAAATACCTTTCATGTAAAACCTAAGTTGGTAGTGTACATCAGGGATATAAAAGCCCACCCACCCAGAATCTGTCCAGGGAAAGAAAATAGTAAGATACATGGAGTGACTTAGGAATGAACGAAGTTGAGAGAAGATGCAAATTGCAAACTCCTTTCAGACTGGATCCATAGATGTGTATTTAATCAAAGTTCTACTATCCACAAAAATCATGATATGTGAGATGGCAGAAACATCTACATAACTGAGACCTAAATCAAACAGGTGTCTGAGAAAAGTGAGAAACTCTTACAAACACAAAAACTGAGGTGGGTGGGATACCTTTCTGTCCAGATGGAGAATGTCATCTGTTTAGCAGTATATGCCTGTCTAGTGTCAGGCTTTCTCACAACCTCACTCACTTCTGCAACCTTCACAACCACCAGAAAGTACAGAAAAAAACAACATACATAAAGGAGCTACCAGGCCTGAAGGTGGAGTTTGCTATTACCCTAACCAAAGATGACTCATCTTACTTGAACCAGGGTAGATTCCTATCCTGCCAGGTGCAAAAAAGCAACAAATCCTTCCTCTGCCACTAACAGATGTCAACAAATGAGCTTTGGTATTAATTCTCAAGATATGGTTAGCAAGACAGAAAGTGATATAGGAATTCTTCCTGCAACTAAAGTAAGAAGGCATCCACAGCAACCCCCCATCTGCCCTGGTAAAGTGGGGAGAAATGAGAAACTATTCACGTCTGTGGTTGTAGTCTCATAAGATATGCTGCTAGATGGTGCCTGTGCTATGGAGTAAAAGTCGGTACTAATGATCATAAAATATTAGAACGTGGTCATACAATGTTACTCCTGTTCTTTTTTCTGTGCACTAAAACTGCCCTACATGCTGAGATATTACTCTCACTGCATCTACCTGCTATGGAGTTTAGAATGGTTATTGAAGTTTCTGACTGGTTAAAGGTGATAGAGTTTCTTTTTGATATAACACTGTTATATTGGCAATAAAAGAGAGAAGGAAAAGGTTAGGAACAGCAGACACTCTGCATTTAATATGAAAATCCAGTACCTTGGAGGAATTTTGTAAAGTGCTTGAATTTTGTTTTGTTAGCAAGGACTGTGGGACTTAAGACAGGAAAAGGGTCATTTTATTGGTACGTGTACAACCGAGACCTATAGCCTAATGACAAAAGTCCAGAGTCCTAAGAAATCCAGTGGAAAAAAATGAGTACAATTTACCAAGCTTGTTAAAATCATTTTAACCTTAAACCAGTGATATAGCTCAGAGATATAGGATTGATTCTCACAGAAGAAACCTTATTGAATGTGTGACTATGTACACTGCTGAGTTTTGAAAATTAATCTAGGGTTACAAGTATGGTGAAATATTGTAGAATGTTACGAGACAGGATTGTGTACAGAATAAATAAAAACCTCATACAGGGTTACAAGTATGGTGAAAATTTGTAGAATGTTGTGAGGCAGCATTGTGTATAGAATAAATAAAAACCTCATACAAAGAAACTGATGTTTGAAACTGTTTTTAACACCTGCATATGACATAAAGATTATTTTTTTATCAGTGGAGATAGCAAGAAAGGATCTATAGCATTTTTAAGTAACACATTGCTGTGGCATGTAAAAAATTACAAAAAACAAGACTGCATAGGCTTCTCTGCAGCTTTAGTAAAGACAGCAAAGCTAATGTATGTTACATGTGCATTTGGAAATAGCATACAAGCCCCCAGCTATAAACTTAAGCAGGAAAATGACATTCATAACTAATTAAAAAAGTGCCGAACCATGTTGCATACAAGCTGTTGAAAGATATCTGGTTAAATCTTATATGATGAGTGGTACAACTGCCAGTGTGATAATTAACCCTGTCTAGTGTAGCTAAAAAAAGGCATTACATAATATTTATAGACATGATTATGAAAATATCATATAGTTCATATTTTTCCAAATATATCAACTGTCAAGTAACATGGATAGAAGCATCTGACCTCATATGAAAGTTCACAGCTGAATGAATAAAATTACAGTTGAGAGTCTGCATGCAGCTTGAACATTTGCTGATGTATTTTCAACTGTTTATTAAACATTACCAAAAACGGTACTTACATAGTATCGCAACCACAGTTCCGACAGAAGAAACGGCTCTTTTCCAAGCCCTTTTCCTACAGATAAATGCACTCCAAAAAACTGCAAAGGTGTACATCTATATATTTGGGCAAGAAAGGGAAACAGATGTACTATAAAGGTCTACTGAAAGAAATTATGACAGCAGCTGTTATAGTCTTGTACCTTTCTTTACGTTAAGAAATCTATCTTTGAACCTGTGTTTAGCAGAAACATACAAACGTGTTTAATGTACAGAATTGGTCCTACGTGTACTTACATGTCTGCAATTATTCAAAGCCACAAAAGTATGTAAAAATCAGTGCAGCTACACAGTCTGTTCAGATGGGCCAAACATACTCCACCCTTTCAAATGTGCAGGAGAAGCCGTAACTTATCAGCACAAGCAGGAGCGGCCTTAGGTCAACTGGTGCCCTAGGCAAAAGGGCTCCACGGTGCCCCCCACTGCACCACCCGGTGCCCCATCCTGGACTACCTACACCAAATAAATACTGGAAATGCCCCTAATAGAGCGCAACCCTAGGCAGCCACCTAGTTGGCCTATGCCTAAGGCTGGCTATGAGCACAAGTACGGCTTGGAAAAGAGCCATTTCTCCTGATGGAAATGTGGTTGCGATAATACATAAGTACCCCAAAACTAACATTAACTTGCTTATTGTGACTTATAAGACATATTTTAATACATCGAATCCTATCATTGATATTTTTTTTGTCTATGAAAACATGTTTGTGCTGAACAACTCTCATGTTTATACCTTATATTAATTATTATGGTTCTAGAAATACAGACATTTATTTGCACTGTGAGTTTATAACTTGATTCTTTTTCAAAGTCCCAATATTCAGTTACTGGATATCAGAAGGTAACTCTCCAGAACATCTGTGGAAGTAATGAGTTACGAAAGTGTTACAAAAGAGATAATAGAAAATGTAATAGTTATGGCTATTGCAGTGTTTATTCATATGAAACATCACAGGAAATGCAGAATGACCTTTCCTTTATGCGGTGTGCATGAACTGAATAAGCAGCAAGTTAACTCTGTTTCGGGAGAAATTAAAGTAAGAAGGAAATCCTGTGAACTCTGAAGCTGATGTTGAGAGCAGTGTCACTATAAGCAGTGAACGGACATTTAGAAATATATGGAGCACAGTTTTGTAGTCAACTGATACTGTATTGAAAACATATTTGAAAGTAACTTATAAGCAGCAAAAGAGAATGTCTTTGCAGATTCTGCATGCCCTGATGTGCGTCTGCATGTTTTGTTGTTTTTTGCTAGATACTCCAGATCCTTCCCACGTCCCTGATGTTTAGTAAATGAATTATTAATCTTCCAAATTGTCCATAGGTGTGTGAGATGTGATGTGGCAGACTGCATCACCTCAAGAACTAGTTTCACTGCCTTGTGTCTACCGAGGGCGGACATATTATGACATCATATTGTTTGTAATCAGAAAGAAGCGAATATGAGTGTTGACTTTGTTTGTGGTAGTATTTTCATTTTTCTTCATTAAGTGAAAGTTTTGTGCATACTTATTGAAAAGGTAATATGTTATTGGTCCTGTTATGTAAGTTAAATGCAGTGGCACTGTTAGATTTAAAAAAATCAAGGTTGCTGCCCTATGATGGACAGAAATGGATAAGATTTTCTCTTTTGTTTATTTATGTGTAAGTGCATCATTGTGTCCATACATTTTTACTAGTAAGTCTTTGCTGAAGCTCAATCATGTTATTTGGTCATTTTTTTTTAATTTGTTTATGAGTAGTGGTATTCCACAATCCTATTAGAAGAAACTCACAATGCATACTTGCACCTACTGGAGACACTTACATTGGGAGACTCTAATTACCCCGCTATAGACTGGGAATTCTACACAGCTTCAAATCTACAGGCACAGAGACTCTTGGACTTCCTAAATAAAAATACCCTTTTCCAAATAGTGAATATGGCCACTAGAGACTTCAACATACCAGACCTCATGCTTACAAATACAACACTGCACACACACCCCTAATGTCTCATCCTGCTTGGTAAGATCTGACCATAAAGATGTCTCCTTCTAAATCAAAGTCAATGCCATAATCCCATTCAAACCAGTAACAGTTAGGAACTATCCCAAGGCAAATTAGCTTTTATTAAGTGATGGTTTGTCAAATTTCAATGCCCTCAAACCCTGAGAACACAGCAGCCTATGCTGAACTGCTCTCAGAAACACTGTGCAGCCATGTCAGTGGCTGCATAGAGGCTACTGTCTACCTTTCACTATATGAAGAGGGTTCTGTCTTTCATCTGACTAATAATCCAACTTACTATGCAAGAATTGATGTTTAAGGATGACAGTTTCCTTTAAATTCCAGTGTGGGGTATAGTATCAGTGCTTTGGCCAGATCAACGCAAACTGCATGAATGGCATAACCACTGTGAACAGTTTGTGTTACCCTCTTGAAGAAATTAACAAGATTTAACAGGTATATGATCTCTCTTTGATAAATCCAAATTGTTAGGGGTCAAGCTTAAAGAGATTTTTAATATCATAATGAATGAGACTGGTTATGATATGCTCCATAGCTTTACAATTCAGACTCATAAGGCTGATTGGTCTGTAATTCTAAGGGTCAGTGGTAGTGCCACCCTTGTGGAAGGACATCACCACAGCAGTGTGCCAGAATTTGGAAACATTAATGGAACAACTTAAGGTTATTTACCATTAAACAATTTGAACAGAAGTTTGGCTAGAAGCTGTTTGACACTGTTTAATAAGCACCTTGATGTGTTCCCTGATGTGTTGTCATGACTCATGGAAGAAGTGTTTTTAATACGAGATAACACATTAAGAACATGTTCTTTAGTAAAGATGGGGAAAGTGAGAGATTCTGGGATATGTGCTGCTGGAATGGATGTTTTTTTCTTGGGTGAAGTTTGCAAAGAACTTGATTGCTAGTATATTTGCAATGTTATATTTTGCCAAATCATTCCCATTCATATAGAATCTTATGGTAAAATCTGTTAATACACCCAACAAGGTAGAACACTGTCACAACTAACCCAGTCTCCAAAATAAACCCTCTAAACTGGCAGAACACTTTTATACCATAGTCAATATCCTCTAGGCAAAATTACACCTAAAGATACTAGACTGGTCATAGTAAACACTCTTCACATCCCCAAATTAACACACACTCTACCACTAATTGTTCTGTATAAAAACTAGCTAACAAAGCTTCTTCATTTAACAAACCTAAGAATTTAATACCTAGAGAGGGTTTGCAGAAGAGCAAATCCCAGATGTTACCCACTGCCGACTGACCTTCAAATTAAGCTCTTTATATCTTGAGTTTGTAGTAATGGCGATAAAACTACAGTTGTAAATATTTACGTTTATAGTATCCTTATTTTGAATGGAATGCCACCTGTCAGTGCAGTTGTACTATCAGTGAGACTATACTGAGAACATTAATGGAGCAGTATAAACATTCACTTGAGCCTTCCACAGGAAACCAGTATAAACATTCACTTGAAGCTGGACAACAAGAGAAGAAATAGGAAACTGTGAAGCTCTGATGCAGTCAATGTTGAGGAGTGATAGGCCAATGAGTTCCCTTATGGCAAAGCAATGGATGGCATAGGATGAAACTGAAAAGAATGTGCCACAGGAAGATGCTATAGAACTTTCTATAGAATGCCCAAAGGAAATGGAAAACAAAAAATGTGTCCTCAATTTAAAAGAAAATGAGCTAAGAGAAGAGTTGCTTGATTTGGCAGAGCTGGATAGATATATTAAGATTAATGAAGGAAATAGACTGCAGAAGGTCAATAAAACCCAAAAAGCTAGAAGTCTGATAAAACAAATGAACACAGTAATTAAGACTGTCCATGGAGATCCATGTGATATAACAGAAGTAAACAGGATATATTACTGTGCAGCTAAATTGATAACTGATTAAGTTCTGACACAAGAACACAGGGTAGTGAGGGAAAGGAATTGGAGAAATTGAATGCCATCATGAAAGTACTGAATAGAGAAAACTATAAAGCAATTGGGACAAGAAGTGTCACTGTTGGAGGAGTATAAAAGATGGAACAGATCAACAAAAATACTTAGAAAGATAGCTGCGATAAAAGTAATGTGCAGTATTAGAGCAGATCAGGATCTATTGTGCACTACTGCAAATAAACTAAAAGTCTCAGCACAGGCAGAAAAACTTAGAAGATACACAGATAAATCATCATCATCATCTTTCGGCTTTTCCCGTTAGGGGTCGCCACAGCGGATCATCTCTTTCCATTTCTTCCTATCCTCTGCATCTTGCTCTGTCACACCAACCGCCTGCATGTCCTCTCTCACCACGTCCATAAACCTTATCTTAGGCCTTCCTCTTTTCCTCTTACCTGGCAGCTCCATCCTTAGCATCTTTTTCCCAATATACCCATCATCCCTCCTCAGCACATGTCCAAACCAATGTATTCTCGTCTCTCTTGCTTTGTCTCCAAACTGTCCAACATGAGCTGACCCTCTAATATACTTATTCCTAATCCTATCCATCCTAGTCACACCGAGTGCAAATCTTAACATCTTTAACTCTGCCACATCCAGCTCTGACTCCTGCCTTTTTGTCAATGCCACTGTCTCCAATCCATATAACATAGCTGGTCTCACTACCCTCTTGTAGGCCTTCCCTTTCGCTCTTACTGGTACCCGTCTGTCACAAATCACTCCTGACACTCTTCTCCACCCATTCCACCCTGCCTGTACTCTCTTCTTCACCTCTCTTCCACATTCACCATTACTCTGAACTGTTGATCCCAAGTGCTTAAACTCGTCCACCTTTACCAACTCTACTCCCTGCATCCTTACCATTCCTCTACCCTCCCTCTCATTTACACACATATATTCTGTCTTAGCCCTGTTGACCTTCATTCCTCTGCTCTCTAGAGCATATCTCCACCTCTCCAGAGTCTCCTCAACCTGATTCCTACTCTCACTACAGATCACAATGTCATCTGCAAACATCATAGTCTGATCATTCCTGTCTGATCTCATCTGTCAACCTGTCCATCACCACTGCAAATAAGAAAGGACTCAGAGATGATCCTTGTAATCCCACCTCCACCTTAAACGGATCTGTCACTCCCACTGCAGTCCTTACCACTGTCACACTACCCTGTACCACTCTTACATACTTCTCTGCCACTCCCGACTTCCTCATACAATACCACAACTCTTCTCTAGGCACCCTGTCATATGCTTTCACCAAGTCTACAAAGACACAATGCAACTCCTTCTGAACTTCTCTGTATTTCTCCAATAACACTCTCAGAGCAAACATCGCATCTGTAGTGCTCTTTCCTGGCATGAAACCATACTGCTGATCACTAATCATCACCTCCCTTCTTAACCTAGCTTCTACTACTCTCTCCCATAACTTCAAGCTGTGACTGATCAATTTTATCCCTCTGTAGTTACTGCAGCTCTGCACATCACCCTTATTCTTAAAGATAGGTACCAAAACACTTTTCTCCACTCCTCAGGCATCCTCTGACTTTCCAAAATTTCATTAAACAATCTAGTTAAAAATTCCACTGCCATTTCTCCTAAGCACCTCCATGCTTCCATTGGGATGTCATCTGGGCCAACAGCCTTTCCATTCTTCATCCTCTTCATAGCTGTCCTTACTTCTTCCTTGCTAATCTGTTTCACTTCCTGATTCACTATCCCCACATCATCCAACCTTCTCTCTCTCTCTCATTCTCTTCATTCATCAGCCTCTCAAAATACTCTTTCCATCTACTCAACACACTCTCCTCTCTTGTGAGTACCTTTCCCTCACTATCCTTTATCACCCTTACTTGCTGCACATCTTTCCCAGCTCTGTCCCTCTGTCTAGCCAATTGGTACAGGACCTTTTCTCCCTCTTTAGTGTCCAATCTCTCATACAACTCTCCATACGCCTTATCCTTAGCTTTCGCCACCTCTCTCTTTGCCATGCGCCTCATCTCCTTATACTCATGTCTACTTTCTTCATCTCTTTGACAATCCCACTTCTTCTTCACCAGCCTCTTCCTCTGCATACTCTCCTGTACTTCCTCATTCCACCACCAGGTCTCCTTGTCCTCCTTCCTCTGTCCAGATGTCACACCAAGCACCTTTCTAGCAGTCTCCCTTACTAGTTCTGCTGTAGTTACCCAGCTATTCAGTAACTCTCCACTGCCTCCCAGTGCCTGTCTTAACTCTTCCCTAAACTCCACTTCACAATCACCCTTTTTTAACTTCCACCATTTAATCCTTGGCACTGCTTTCACACTCCTCCTCCTCTTCTTGATCAACAACGTCATCCTACAGACCACCATTCTATTATACTTTCCCCTGCCACCACTTTACAGTCTCCAATCTCCTTCAGACTGGCCCTCCTACATAGGATATAATCCACCTGTGTGCATCTTCCTCCACTCTTGTACGTCACCCTATGCTCCTCCCTCTTCTTAAAATACATATTCACCACAGCCATGTCCATCCTTTTTGCAAAATCCACAATCATCTGACCTTCTGCATTCCTCTCCTTAACACCATACCTACCCATCACTTCCTCATTCCCTCTGTTCACTTCACCAACATGCCCATTAAAGTCCGCTCCAATCACTAGTCTCTCACCCTTGGGTACACTCACCACAACTTCATCCAACTCACTCCAAAATTTCTCTTTCTCATCCATCGCACACCCAACTTGTGGAGCATATGCACTAACAACATTCATCATTACACCATCAATTTCAAGCTTCATAAACATCACTCTGTCAGACACTCTCTTCACGTCTAAAACACTCTTGGCATATTGTTCCTTTAGTATAACCCCTACCCCATTTCTCCTGCCATCCACACCATGATAGAACAATTTGAACCCGTTTCCTAAACACCTGGCCTTACTTCCCTTCCATCTGGTCTCTTGAACGCACAATATATCAACCTTCCTTCTCTCCATCATATCAGCTAGCTCTCTTCCTATACCAGTCATACTGCCAACATTCAAAGTTCCTACCCTCACTGCTACACTCCTAACCTTTCTCCTCTCTTCCTGCCTTCAGGCATGCCTTTGCCCTCCTCTTCTCCTTCGGCCAACAGTAGCCCAATTTCCGCCAGCACCCTGTTGGCTAACAGTACTGGTGGCGGTCATTGTTAACCCGGGCCACGACCGATCCGGTATGATAATATGACATTTTCGTGCCATAAGTTATGTGGCAGAATTTTTATGCTGGATGCCCTTCCTGACGCAACCCTCCCCATTTATCCGGGCTTGGGACCGGCACAAAGAAATGCACTGGCTTGTGCATCCCCAGTGGCTGGGTTAAGAAGATACACAGATAAATATAAAGGAAAAGTACAAAATAAGCAATTTATTGAGGACCCAAAAAAGTTTTATAAAGAATTGGGAAACAAGCTTAAAAGGGATCGAAAGACTACCCAAAAAAGAATAAATAGATACATTTTGGAGAAGTCTTTATGAAGATCCTGTGGAACATAACAAAGATGCTAAATGGATAGAAGTAAAAGAAAGAATAAGAAGTTTAAATGTACAGGATATGAAATGGGATGAAGTAACAGCCAGAGAGATTGAAACAAAGTTAAAAAAGCCTCTAATTGGAAACCCCCAAGTCCAGATGCAGTACCTAACATTTGGTTAAAAGTATTAACATCTTTGCATGAAGATTTAGACATGAGTATGAACTATTTATATGCGCACCCCGAACAGACATCAACCTGGCTAACAACAGGAAAAACAATGCTCCTACTTAAGAATGAACCTGCGAGCTACCCTAAAAATGATAGACCAATAACTTGCCTTCCAACTACATATAAACTATACACTCCAACAGAGTTTATAGACATTCAGAAGAAAACTTAATTATGGAAATAGAACAAAAGGGCAATAAAAGGAAGTCATATGGAACAAAGGATCCCTTGTTATATTAAATAAAGTCGTAGTGGAGAACTGTAAAAAGGAAAAGAATCCAAGTATGGCATGGATAGACTACAAAAAAGCATTTGATAGTATCCCACATTCATGGATAAAAGAGTGCTTAAAATGTGTAAGATACACCCTACATTGATTGATTACATTATAGTGACCATGAAACGCTGGCAGACCAGTTTGCAATTAAGCCATGATAAAGGGCAAATTATTATCCCAGGGATAAAAATTCAAAGGGGGATATTCCAGGATGACTGTCTGTCACCACTGCTATTCTGCCTTGCTCTTAACCCATTAAGCTGTCTACTTAACAGATTAGGCCATGGCTATCATTTGGCTCCTAGAAAACAACAAAGTATGAGGACTTCTCATCTTCTCTTTGTCAATGATTTAAAACTGTATAACTCATCAGATGAGGAACTGAAAGAACAACTGCAAGTTTTCAAAACTTTTTCAGATGATAAAAGAATGTCATTTGGTCTTGATAAATGTGCCAAAGCAACTTTTGAAGCAGGAAAACTGCAACACTAAGAATACATCAGTTTGGGGCAAGAATGTGATATAAAAGAACTTGAGCAAGAGGGACTATATAAATATTTGGGAACTGATGAAGGATCAACAATAAAATGTGAACAAATGCAAATAAAACTTAATAAGGAATACTTTAGAAGACTGAAATTAATCCTGAAAACAGCATTGACATCTAGGAACAAAATCTAGGTTATAAACCAATCTGCCCTTCCTGTCCTAACTTACAGTTTTGGAATGATTGACTGGCCCAAAACATGTTGGATAGATTAGACAGGAAAACAAGAAGGATGCTTCATGCTCACCAAATGATTTATAAAAATCAATGTATATCAAGATTATATATTCCCCATTCCGAAGGAGGGATGGGCCTTCTTGAAATTGATTACATGTATAGATCTGCAATCATGGGACTGCACACATATCTGCTGACCTCACAACACCCAAACATAGTGAAAGTTTTGAAACATGAAGAGAATACATCTAAGACAACTTCTTTGCTTAATCTAGCAGAAGCATATCAGCGTCAAGCAGGAATGGAAATCAAACCAGAAGCAGATAAATATCAGGCAGCAAATGAATGTGCCAAAAAAAACAAAACAAAAGAAAGAATATAAGGTGAAGGACTAGATGAGATGGCAAGAAATGTGGACAATGCATAAATATAGCTGCAAGTATAGAAAGCTTCTGGAAGAATCTCATGTTGATCAGGAAAGAATGCAGGAATGATTAAGGAGATGCAAATTCAAACCAAGAGATGAAGGTTAATATTGGTGGCACAAGATAGTGGGTTTACGTACATTTTGGTTTACAAAGTCCATTAAACATGTGGGAGAAAGAGACAAATGCAGGTTTTGTAAAACCGAATTGGAAACAGTCGCACACCTCGTTGCTGGTTGTGACATACTAATGGCAGAAGGACTGTATACTGAAAGGCATAATAATGTGGCAAGACTGTTGCACTGGGGATTGTGCAAACATTACTGTACTGAAGTGGCTCAAAAAAACTGGAAACATGAACCACAAAGCATCATAGAAAATGATGAAGTCTACATCACATGAGATCACCCATTACCAACAGTTCAAAAGATAGATGCGAGAAACACAGATATAGTGGTCCATGATAAGAAAACAAATGTAGCATTGATCATTGAAATCACTACACCCAGTGACTACAGTGTCTTGCATATAGAGAGACACAAATTCATAAAATATCAGGATTTGCAGGCAGAAACGAGAGCAATTTGGAAGAAAAGATACCCAGACAGTTCAAATAGTAGTAGGAGCAATGGGTCTTATAAAAAAGAATCTGCAGTCGTATTGAGATATGTTACCAATACATCTAACCCAGTACGAATTGCAGAAGGAGTAATTACTGGGTACATTGTGGGTGCTGTGAAGAGCACTTTTGGCTGACATCAAAGACTGAAACAATACTTTAATCATACTTTGACTTAGGAATGGGGTCTATTCCCATCATGGTATTAGAAACCCAAAAGATTTGGAGAAATTTAAAAAAGAGAGAACATTAACAATAAAACAATACTTAGGAAACTTTGCATGCCTCACCACATATGCATTCTACTATAACTGTGCACTGAGGAAGTAAGCTATGTAGGACACATAGGATGAAATTCAAATCAGTGGTCATAGTTCTCTCCTGAAAAAGAGTGGAATTTTCTCTGCAAATGAGGGAAGCAGCAAGCTGAATTAGAGAGTTTGAGTATCTTTCAGTCTTACTTTAGAGGGAAGGTAGAGGTGATTGGGGGTTTGATCAGTGTATGGTTGCAGATGAGGCAGTACTTAAAGCGTTGTACTGGACTATGGTGGTGTTTTGAGAGATGACTCAGAGGACAAAGGTCTCAATTTACTGATCAGTCTGTGTACCTCTCCTCTCCTATAGTCATGAGCTTTGGATAGTGACTGGAAGGATAAAGTCATACAAGCAATAAAATGAGGTTCCTCTGCAGACCTGCTGGACACGCTGTCTGTGACAGAACGAGGAGCCTGACAAATTCAGATGATCCTGCAGAAGAGCTAGTGTTCCACAGGGTTGAGAGGAGTCAGCTGAGGAGGTCTGGCTAATTAGTGAAGATGCTCTCTAGCTGCAATCTGTAGAAAGTGTACTAGGTATAACGCACCATAAGGATGCCCTAAGGCTGGCAGGATTATGTCTCATTTTGCCTAGTGAACCCACAAGATGACCTAGGAGTATGGTCTGCTCTGCTGAGCTTGTCACTGCCAGGGACAAGTAGTTTATAACACAGATGCATAGACAAACCTTGCTGTATATGATTATTCACAGGTCTGACTGACTAATGCAATGATTGCAAAAGTTAACTGCAAGCATGTGAGCAACATAGATGTCACCTATTTCTGAGACTTGCAAACCTTTACTTCTCTATATATTAGAAGACCATCACAAGATCCATTTACCTTGACACATCATGTGTTAAGAATCAGGCACACTGCTTGCAAAATGTTCTGTTTTTATTTTAAAAGTCTAATGTCATTAAAACACAACATTGTAAATCAGACTGTCAGCTAAAAATTATGTTTGGTGAGAATTTTTAGCACCTTTATTAAATTATCACGTCAGGCATAGGCAAACACATTTATATAAAAGACAGTTAACATATTTCCATTTACAAACATTATACATCACATGCATTCTTTATTATTATATTATTTAATTATAAATTATTTTATAAATTTTTCCTCTCTTCCTTCCAAAATATTCCAAAATATTATTCTATTATTCAATTTACATGTTTTTACATTTTTGTTTTTGTAATTTCCTAATACCTATTATATAATCCCATACTTGCAGTTCTTTATCTCTTTATAATTTTAAATATAGCTGGTTTAGAACTTTGAAATTCATTTTTCTAGTTTTTTTTTTGGCATCTCTACCAGAATTAAACTTTACAAGGCCTTACTTATGTCTAGGCAATTCAGATCCTCTGCATCAGCAAAAAAAAAAATAATTTTAGTAGCCCATTTGCTTGCTAATAATATTTCTGACAAGGTACTCTGTAGGGAATTTTTAAAGTCTGCCAACTCTTTACACTACCAAAACATATGTTCTCAGTTACCTCTTTATTCCCCATCACACCTCTAACTTTAACTTTCTAAACTCCTAAAAAAGAAAAACTCTCTTGGTGGGGTACAAAAATACATATAACACTTCAAAAACAAAAAAATTAAATCTTCTTTGTTGCATATTTGGGATTTATGCATATGCCCTCCCATTGTTTCTTGTGAACTATTTACCCAATCTCTCTTACCACTCTTTTCCAAACTCCTCTGATTGATTCCTATAGTTATTGTGAAATACTGTATATGTCCTACTAATTATCTCTTTTTTTACCAGCAGCTTCCATTCTAGAGTCAACTAAAAATTCTACCAGTGTGGCCCCCTTGGTGGCATAGAAGGATAAAGCCCTGACTATGGCCCAACCAACCCAGGTTTGATTAGCAGCTCGGATGACTGACAGAGCAGCAGGGAAGGGATGGGCTTACCCATCCAAGGTGGAAGGGTACTTGTTGATATGCTCCCTAAGGGGAGGCATGATTCAAAGAGCGGAGTTGCCCTCAGACATAATCAATGAGTGTGGGAGGCAGGGAAAAGGAGTGGGGATAGCTCATTAAAAAAAACATGGATAGAAGTACAGACAAGCCAAGTCCCCAAGGCACCCTCAGGATCCACAACCAGCCCAGCAAAAATGGAACAAGTCCAGTGGGTTGGAGAGTAGCTGGTAGAACTGGCATGAACATTGGGTACTGGTGGCTGGGCATTAAAAATGAGGTCCAAGGGGATGAAAAGGAAAAAAGAAAAAAAAAAGAAAAAACTCAAACAGAGCAGTTCTTTCACTTCAGATTCCCCTATCCCTTTCTCTTTGCCTGTACTCTGATACCAATCTCTGATAGGGAAGGTAGTCTATAGCCCGCAGTCCAAATGTCTTCTTCACCACTTCCCATTCTATTACCTTTCTCTCTCTGGTTATTTTCTCACAATACCTTGGTTTCTTTGCCAGTTTTATCCAGTAAATCCTAGCCCCTCTTTCTTATCTGTATCCCTAATTGCAGATATTCTCGTAAAGATCTGAATCCAAAATTCTACTCTCTCTTTATTTTTTGAATTTCTCTCTGGCTTCATCATCATCCCTTTCCACTTTGACTTATAGCTTTCTGCTTGTGTTATGCATATGAGCCTTAACCATGTAGCTCTAAAATATCTCTTCAAGTCAAATACTCCTAAACCACCTTGTTCTATTGGAAGGATCAGCTTATTCCACTTGACCCTTCCCCTTTTAAAATCCTTCAACTCTTTATTAATTACTGGCCACAACTTCTCCTCAGGTTGATAAAAATATGTCTGACCTGTATCTAATACTAAAGGGACTAAAAACATTTTCATTGCTTGTATCTTATTTTCCAAAACACAAGAGCTATCAGTTTCTCAATTTTTGTATTATCTTCTGTTTAGTCTTTTCCCACATATCCCTAGCTGCTATAACTGAATCATTTTTAATTCATACTCCTAAATACTTCACTTTATCACGTCCCCATAAATATGAGTATTGCTGAACCAGTTCAAGTGTGGATACATAGTTTAGAGCTCTACCCTTTGTTTTATCTTCATTAACTTAGTATCTCAAAAAGACTTGCAACTGTCTGTAAATGTTCCACAGCATTGACTATCCTTTTCTGGTTTTATCAGGTACAAAATAATATTGCCTACAAATCAAGCCATCTTTTCTTGATTATCATACCAATTATATCCTTAAATTTCTGAGTCCCTTATTTTCTTTGCCAATGGCTCTAAATATGATACAAATAACAAAGGGGAAAGAGGATACCCCTGTCTGGTTCCTCTGTTCAGGCACAACTTACCAGAGAGGAACCCTCCCACTTTCATTTTTGCCTCCAATCCCTCAAATATCCTCCTCATTAACATTATTATTGTATCAGGGAGTGCAAATGCTTCCATTGCCCTACTCATAAAATCCCATCTTACTCTGCCAGATGCTTTCTCTGCATCAAGACCCATCAACAACAGCAGAATTTTCTTACTTTCTGCCTCCCTCTGAATCATCATTGTTCTTTTAATGTTGTCAAATGTTTGCCTTCCCTCCACAAAACCACACTGATCCATATCTATCAATTTTGGCAACACCTTTGCCATTTTTTAGCTATTATGGACAAAAATACTTTATGGTCATGGCTTAAAATAGAAATGGGCTGGTGAAAACAAGTTTTGGTTTACAAACCAAGAATTGTTTTGTTTCGTCTAGAGATTACTTCAGAGGGATGCCAAATGTGTGAAATATAAACTGTGAAACTGTGTGTACATGGTACTTATTGAATGTTAGTTGTGTTTCAGCTTTGTATTCCTTTACAGATGTTTCCTTGTTTTATAGTTAACACAATTAAGCAGAAGGTTTGGAGCTAGGTCTTTGCTACATTGCTGACATCATGGGATAGACAGCGACTCAAAAACCTGTAAATGCAATCTTCAAATTATGTAGGTGCATTAGGTGGGGGTGAGTGTGATGAGATGCTTGATTTGCCATGATGCCACTGCATACAAAGTAGGAAGGATTTAAGGAGGAAGAATATAAATCATCTCTTTAGAGTGATGGGAGCCACAAAGTCCCCACCACAGGCTGTGCTAGGATTCAGAGCTATAGATTAGAATCTCAAACAACACACCTGTTTGGTGCTCCTCTCATGCTATCTTTTAAAGGATCACTTAATGACAGCTTGTAAACTGATGTACTGCATTTAAAGATAGTAGCAAGTTATTTTGTTTTTGTAGCAACCAAGTAAATTGTTGCTACCACTGAAAGAAAAGAGTATTCTGACAGTTTACAAGCTGCCATCTTTCAAACTGCTTGGTGCCACCCTGCAATTTGGCACCAAGGTTTGCCACCCCTTCTGCCTCTACCTTTTCCAGAGTTCTGCTAGGACCATACAGATTGTTAGGAAGGATCTTCAAAATGATCAACCTATAAATGATAGAGGAGGCCTGAAATCTTAGTGCAGGAAGCACCATGGGGGACACTTGTCACTCCCCTCAAAAAAAGGAAGCATGTCAGAAAGATTTAAGTCCACTTTTGCAGGCAATTTGTGAAACTTGGGAACTTCAAATATTTTGAAGAAACTGGAATTTTTTTCTTGTTTCTGATGTCTGACTTTCAGATCTTTATAACTTAAGAAAGTGTTAAATTATTTTGATCAAACCTTAAAATACCTCTCTAACAATTACTAATGCACACTTAAAAGTTATTGCAGACATTTTATAATGCAAAGCTTGCACAATGGAGAAAATAAATAAAAACATTAGAAGGGGCATTCTCCGAAACTATGTGGAAAAACATAGAACATGTTGTCACTAAACTTCTAATGGCTTGAGAATACAACAGACAACTGGACTCCATAACATATGCTGATGCACTTAAATAAACATCTGGAATGCAATCAGTGCCTCTCTCCTTGGTTATTGCTAAATTAGTTGGCTCTTGCTTTAAAGGCATCAAAAATAATATTACATTCACTTCCCATTTTACCAAGTCCCTCAAGAACATGTTTAACCTTGTTCTGATTTAAAATATGCACAACCATTTCCACACAAAAGATGTGCTATTCACTGATGGAGCAATAATGCAACAGAGAGAAAGAACATAAACAGTAAACATCTTTTAATTTATTACAACAATATTTTCTTGTTTCTGGACATAAAAGATAGAGTTGAGGTGCTTTCCTTCTGTTGTCTGTATCTTGGCACTGCAGACTCAGATAATGCAAATACATCCTACTGATTATAAATAACCAGGTGTTTAAATACACAACATTGTTATATGCCATGGATGTCAGGAAACATCAGTCTTCAGAATTATTTGTTCACTTTTGACAGCTTCTGTTAGCAGGCTCTATTTGACTCATGTTACCGTCTTTGGAAACTATACACTTGCTAAAAACAAATATACAGACACACATTAATAGCAAGAAGATGGTTCCTTAGTTGGTCCATTTTCGGAGTGTCAGAGAGTCAGTATGTAATAGTAGATGCCCAGTGAGTCTAACTACTCAGAGAACAGGGATATCAGGCAGGTCCTGGTAAATGACCTAAGCTAACTCTTCCTTCTTGTTAGGGGGGGTATGAAAGTGACACTGCTGGTGAGAGTGCTTGTACAACCTAGAAGCATGCAAGCTAATACAAGCTGGAAACCTGACATCAATCACATGGAAACATGCACACTGATCATTTGCATGCTTAAGCCCTGAGGGAAGGGATTCAAATAAGGTCAAAAAATGTAATATTGGCAGCTCAATTTATAGATGGCCTGTTTTCTCTTACTGTTTGCACCACTAAACCACTTCACCACTATTGATTATATTCAGGGTCCCAAAACATTAATTCTGTCTGAAGAAGGGGTATTCTTAAATAAAGGGTCATGTCAAACATGGTAAAGGGTCATAGCAAGCTTGGTACCAACTAGAGAATAAACAAAGAAAATTCTTAGCATACTTTGTAAAAGAATATGACATATACATACTTACACATCGTATGAGCTGATTTGTGAGAAATCTGCTGCAGTGGATAACTTTTGAGTTTTCCCTCTTCTGATAGCTCCTGCTTGGCACAGTTATGAAAACAGTCTAGCTTCCATGGTCTGGTGGATGTGTTTCCCATGCTAGTGAGTGTCATAGCACATTCAGATGCTCTGTCTTTAGTTTAATTCCCATGCTCTAACTACAAACTAAAAGAAAAGAAAACAATATTAAAAAATTATATACTTGCCCAACTTACAGGAGAATCTTTCCACTGAAACTGGATAAAAAGTATGTCTAAGTGCTGAAGGGTAATAAATACCCACTGTAGAGTGTTTTAGTGCAATCAGTTGTTATATGAAAAGCATGCATCTAATGTGTCTGATTTCACATGCCCTTTCCAGTGCATAACTGAAGTAAATAAATCATAATCTGTGAAAGTTAAACCTACTGGAAGACCAGTGATGGAGACAGGCTAAAAGGCAAGGGTTCCCACAGCTGAGTCCTGAAGCACTGATGTGTCAACGGATGCCAAAATCACTGAATCTTGGTCTAAAGGAAAATGTTTGTTGATGGTGTGAACTAATAACTAAGGGGTCTTGACAAAAACATCTATACTGGACACGTTTTTGAAGCAAGTACATTAGAGCTTTGACAGCTCAGACAATTGCAAAAGACAATATCAGTAATAATCCACATGAAAAGGGGGTGGTGCAGCAGTTAGCGTTGCTGCCTCACAGCAAGAGGTTCTCCAGTTCGATCCTCAGCTAGGGTGCCTTCTGTGTGGAGTCTGCATGTCTTCCCTGTGGTCATGTGGGTTTTTCCGGGTGCTCCGGTTTCCTCCCACATTCCAAAGACATGCTGTAGGTGGATTGGATGCTCTAAATTGGCCCTAGGTGTGAGTGTGTGCATGTGTGTGCCTTCTGTAGAAGGTTGGGCTGGCAACTCGACACTGTAAAACTCCACTGCCAATCATGAACGGACAGGTGATCCACTGTGACGACCCCTAACTGGGAAAAGCCGAAAGAATACGAAGTACTATAGCTTCTCCTTAGCTAGAGTAAATTAAATGAGCACCTGGTTCATCTTCTTGTAATAATGTAGCATAATCTGTGAAAATCTGGACTAATGATCACATCTAGTATATGAAGAATTCTCCCTTCTGCCCCTCTAAAGAAAACAGCGAGATGAATGAAACAGACTAAAAACATCTCTGAAACCAATTTCAAGTGAAAATGTGGATTAGTTCCAACAAACTATTGTGGACTGTGAAAGACTAAATAGGGTTCCCTACAGATAAGGACCTTTGAGCAAAATAATGCCCACCAAGCAGAACATTTTCAAGAGGTGAACTTCAGAGCTACTGAACAAACTTCTCCATTTCTTCACACGAGAAATCTGGACAAAGCCTAAAATAATGGGGGACAAAGGTTCACAAATAGAGACATATTTTAAATATTGCTCTTATAAACTTAGAAAATTGCTAGAATAATAGGATTTGTATTAACATGCATTTTCTGAACGATATGAAGTTTGAAATTCAAATGTATGTCATTATTTAAACCTATGTTATGTATCAGAAAACCAGAAATTTTATGAGAAACAAACCAAAGACATGAGGTAAAAATCTTGACATTTGAGAATTTGAATGTGGAAAGATCAAGCATGTCATTCATAAAGTTCATGTCACAAGGAGAGAGGGCACCTCAAAAGAGGATAAAGATGCAAAACCCTTAAGGAGCTACTTAATCAGCCGGTGATGTGGCACAATTATATCCTCCACAAGGTTGTGATGCATAGAGATGGCCAATCACTCCCCTCCTAACTGATAGGACCATTTATTCTCCATCACTGTGCAGTTGTCAGTCAGGAGGGGCCTTCAATGAGATAGCCATTAAGGTTAGTTTGTGAATTTATTTTTTTAATTTTTAACCTAAAATCCTCACACACTCTCAAATGAACTGAAGGTTGTGAACATGCAATGAATGAACCCCAAAGGATGTCTCCTCACTTCTGCAAGAGACATTTCCTTCAAGTAGCCCTGCCCCTACCCCTGAAGCATGGAAGGTGGTTTCTCAGCTGTCCACCAAGGAAACCATACCTACACAGTGTGCACATAACCTTCCAAACCCCTATGAGAGATGAATAGGCCATAGGCCTTCACTCCTCCACCTCCCTTCCTAGCTCCTCCAGCACTAAAGTCAATAATCAAACCCCAATCACAGAGATCACAGTTAAGACTCTCCCTCTGCACCATGAATATAAGCTGCCCAGAGTAATTTTTGAAAGCTAAGTAGTGCCTATTTTTTCTGTAGCATATGTTATTAATTTTGTAATTTCGTTGTTTGGGATTTTGTTGAATGTACCTGTATATTTGTGTCTTACCAGCATGTGTTCATTAAAGCAGAAGTTAATAACATCATAGAGACCCAATAAATAGAAAGAGAGAGCAGACAAGGCAGGAACAGGCAAATAATTTAATTTAGTAAGCACGTTCAAGTCTCGATGGACACTTCCTCAGACTTTAATGTTACACTGCTCAAATCACTTCACTTATATTAGTAAAACAATTAAATAAAACCAATTAATAATTCAATTAGTCATTCATCACACCTTTAAAGGTACATATAACTATATAAAAATTCAGAATACACTGACTCAAAGGTAAATGACAAATAAAAATATATCTTCATGGCAAGAGCTTTATAAAAGCATCAAATGAATCACAAAAATCTAAAATATATATAAATGACAATATATAAATATATGTCTTAAACATATCACGTTAAAAACATCTAGGATAACCTCACTATAAATAACACATAGACAACTAATGTGTCAGTGGTCTTTCAGCTAAAAATGGCCTTAACACTACTTTACTATTAAGACCAAACCTTTTATCAGCTTGCATCCTGATTATCCACTTAGTTTCACGTTGCTCTGTTTGAGTTTTGAAATTTCCTAACCTACATGTCCTTGGTACTAATTCATGGACCAAAAATACAAATCTATGGGTGGTACCATGTTGTAAAATGTCTACATTGTTTACTAAGAGGAGCTTCATTTACCATTCTCTTGTTTGTTTTATCAACATCATAGAGACCATTAGCGGTGTCCTGAGAAGACTTATTTGGGTCACTGACAATAGTATTCCACTCTGTTTTGTAAGTATGTCATTTAGTACATCCTAGTTCTTATTGAGAAAGTCTAAGAAGGATGATTTATTTATGAATGAGTTGGATTTTACTCTTTGGCTAAAGATGATGGTATCCTGAGCTGTGTGAATTAGAGAATATATAACCAAGGTTTAAGAGCAAAAAGATCCTAGATTTATTAGTATGATATGTAGCATATTGCTATCTCTAATTTGATTTCCTACTGTTTGTACCAACCTGTTTTGGTTAACAAAGTCAATTAATATTTGGTAATACTTATTTGATGGCTGGCAGTTTAACCGGTCAATGTCTGGATAGTTAAAATCCTGCATAGTTATTGTTTTCATTTGTTTTTACACCCTGGAGTTTAGTCTTAAAATGTAATGTTCATGCTGAGTAGGTGGGTAAACAGTGTGCAGAAGATTCTTAGAACATTATTTTTAATACCACTGATATTAAGTACTTTAAGAGTAATTTGTCAACCTGAATTAATTTCTTGACCTCTGGCTTTTAGGTATTCTACAGAAATTGAGATAGCACCCCCACCCCACTGGAACTGCAGCAATGAAAGGAGGTATTCCCTGGAATGTGTGATGTGAATTTTGGGTATTTAACTTATTCAATCCAGTACAGCTCTTTTTTTTTTTCAAAACAAGTTTATTGTTTTAACATATAAGAGAAATATCATAACAATTTTATACAAATAATTAAAAATAGGTATTATTATAATATTCAACAAAACAACTAAAGTATTTACAAAGACATCCACTACAATCAGATCAATTAATTAAACTAAAATACTGTGCTATTGAAATTAGAATTTTTTTAACAAATTTTGTAAATTATCCCATACAATAAAGTGTGATGTTTTTCTAGTTGTTCTCATTCTAATTGTGCTTATTTCCATATGACACATTATATTCATAACATTTTTAAATTCATTGAACGAAGGAGGTGTATCTGAAATCCAATTTCTAGTTATTATTTTCCTAGCCACTGCTAGGATAGACCATAACAAGGGAAGCTTAATCTTTTTAACACATTGAGGTACAGGTGTGTTGAATAATATAAGAGACTTAGAAATAATGAAATTATCTGTAAAAAGACCCTGCAAAAATTCATTAATTGACTTCCAGTATTCTTTCAACTTCATACAGTCATAAAACATATGAGCCCAGTCAGCATTAATTTCTACATTACATCTCTTACATAGATTATCTTTATTATTAATTTTATTCATCATCAAAGGTGTATAAAAGATCTATGTAAAAATTTCCATGTATAAAGTCTCCAGACAATGGAAGATGTAGTTCTATAAGCAGATTCCAATATATATTGTTTATCTTGTTGAGTTGGTGGGTCCCCATTAATAGAGGTGAAATAATTCCAGTATGAATCTACATTGTAAAAAGTTTCTTGTCTGATAATTTTATGTATATATGAAAGTTTACCTTTATCAGAAACTTTATGCTGTAAATTTATTATCAAGTAATCAATCAGTTTTGGAATAGATTCTTTAACTGTTATAGACATTAGATCTATTCTATCAATGAGATGTTGTCTAAAGATCTGAACCTCTAACCAGCAAGTTTCTCTTAGATCAAATTCTTGTTTTAAGAAATCTAGATTTTTAACTTTATTATCAGATATCAGCTGATACCAGTACTTTAGATTATTATCTATAGCTAAATGAGCTCCTTCAGAAGTAGATGACATAAGCATACCCTGAGTATAAATTATAGGAATACAATAAAATTCCATTCCCTATACTTAGGGTGCATGAATATAAAGTTACGATAACTAATAATAATATTTAATGGGTAACAGACCATATGTTTAGGTGTAATAGGTGAAGTACAAAATTCCTTTAGCAACCACAACATGGAGTTATTTATAATCATATTTTTATGTGTTAAGGAGATTTTCATGAAGTGCATACTAATTAGCTCCCAATAATCTTTCCATTTTGACATATGACCGATCTATTAATAAAGTAATAACTTTTATAATAGAAGAGATAATATATAAATTAAAGTCTGGAAAAGAAATACCCCTTGAGACCAGCTATTAGTATGTTTCTTTAATGCAATCCTAGGTCTATTAGGTGCCCATAAGAAATTTAACATTAGTGTATTCAGTTTCTTGATAGTTATTTTTGTAGGTGAAAGTATTATTGATTGTATTAAGTATAAAATCTTGGGGAATATTATCATTTTAATAATTGTAAGTCTCTCCTCCATAGTAAAAAACATATTATTCCAGGTATTAAAAAGATTTTGTATATTAAGAAAACAGGTATTATAGTTATTATATATAATAGATTTAATATCTTTAGATAGTATTATACCTAAATAAGTTATCTGACCTGAGTTGGGTACATATTTAGTAAAATCACTAATGAGAGTATTTTTTCGTGTATATATAGGTAGTATTTTAGTTTTTTCTTCATTGAATATTAAACCAGAAATACTTTTAAAATTCATCATTTTATCAAATAAAGACTGCATAGAAGAATTAGATCCTGTTGATGTAATTAGAACATCATCTGCAATAAGTTGAATTTTTGATGTTGTATTTTCTTCTATTTCAAAACCCTCTATGTCAGTACTGTTTCTAATCAAATTAGCCCAAGGCTCCATTACTAAAGTGAATAATAGTGGAGAAAGTGGACATCCTTGCTTTGTACCTTTAAGAATGGGTATTTTTGTGAAACATATGTTCCTACCTTAATATAAGCCAGCGTTCCTTTGTATAAATGCTCAATTAAATTTACAAATGCATCAGAGAAATTTGTGCATTTCAGTAAGGTAAACAGAGAGTCCCAACTTACTGAATCAAATGCTGAACCTATATCAAGACTAATAAGTGTTAAATCTTTCTTTTTCCTATTTGCAAAATCAATTAATGTTAAAGTTCTTCTTATATTATCAAAAGTATTTCTATTTACAATGAAGCCCGTCTGATCTATGTCTATAATGCCGGGATAATTGTCTTCAATCTATCAGCAAAAATACTCATAAACATTTTATAATCAACATTAAGTAATGAGATGGGTCGATATGAAGAACATCTAGTTGGATCTTTATTAGGTTTTAAAATTGGTGAAATAAATGTATATTGCCAAGATGGGGGTTATTAACTCAGTTTGGGCCAGAATAAAACCTTATGTATTAATGAATATGTAGTTTTAGAAAGGATTTTATATATCTCTGGTATAATACCATCATTACCCGGTGCTTTGTTTGATTTAAGCTTATTTATTTGTGTAATAACTTCTGTATATGAAATACTCTTGTCCAATAGTTTAATCTGTTGTTTATTAAGCTTTTTATTCATGTTTGTGGTTATAAACTCCTTTATTTTATCTTTAGGTTCCATGTTAATGTTGTTATGGTTAATCTTGTGAAAGTGATTTCTAAATTCATCCAGTATTTCTGGTATACTAGAAACATTCTTCTTTTCCTTAGAGAAAAGATTTCTTTGATATGGTTTTGTTTATTCAATCTTTTGTTTTATTTTTAAGTCTATGTAAGTATTTGGGGCTTATTGAATAAGACAAAAACTTGTATTTCTCTAAAGTTATTTTAACTTTATGAGTTAAAATTTCTTTGTATTTCTCATTTAGTTTGTTTATTTCTTCAATAACTTTTTTGTCCATAATATTTTCTTTATTATTATGCTTATAAGAGTCCAGTTTACTTTGAATATCTAACAATTCCTTATCCCAAGATTTCCTTTTGTTATTATACCATCTGATACTTTGTCCATATAGATATGATTTTAAGGCATCCCAAACATAGACAATGGAGACTTCAGGAGTAATATTTATGTCTAGAAAATGTTGTACTTCTGAAAGTATATATTCTTTATAGTCTTTTAGCTGAGTTAAGTATGCTGGTATCCTTTTGATCTGAACATTATGAGTATTTTTATCATGAATTCAAAAACAATTGAGTTATGATCAGATATAGGACATGAAATGATTTTGGAATTAATTAAATCTGTTACCATCTGGTTAGAAATAAAGACCCTATCTATTTTTGAATAAGTTTTGTATCTGTTAGAAAAAAGGTGTATGGTAATGATTTTGACTCTATCTGATTATTAATATCATTCAAATGATAAGAATTAGCAAAATCATTTAAATGTTTTGCATTAGATGTAATTCTTCTTTTCTTTATAGTGGTAGTATCACTTTCATGTAGTATACAATTAAAATCACCAGCTAAAATAATATCCCCTATAGAGAATGATATGATCTTATCAATATGATGTTTCACTGTATTAATACCAATTCCAGGTATCCAATATACATTAATTAAAGTGTAAGTCTTCCCATTAATTTGTATTGTAACCATACAAAACATTCCTTTGTCATCCTGATAAGACTTAATGGTTTTAGGAATGGGCATACTTTTATTCCATAAAATAGCCACTCCTCTTTTTTCTGAGTGTGCTCTGAACTAACCAATACTGTATACTTATTAGTGGCTAGTTTATCAATATCTTTTTTCAAGAGATGGGTTTCTTGCAGGAAGACTAGATTGGCCTTGTGTAGATTAATGTATCTTATTAGGCTTGCCCTTTTACACGGATTATTCAATCCATTAATGTTTAAAGAAATTCCTTTTAAAGATGTCATTTGGCTTTTTAAAACTCAAGAATCTTATGATCGAAATAACAAATAACCAGATAAATAATGTTACATCTCCTCTTTTAGGTGTACCTTTAAATATAGCTGTATTTATTAAATCTCTTATGGGATTTTGTATAGGATTCAATTTTGTTTGTAGTGACAATGAGTGTACAAAATATATTGTGGATGTCAAAACTATATACATATAACAATGAACAAGTGAAAATAATGTAAGGATTAAACCTTGCATCCCGCCTGGAGTTGAAAACTCCAACTTAGAGCAGTATTTACTACTCAAGTTAACCCCTACCCTAAGCAGCAGTACCTCAGCTACCACCTTATCAATTTAATACTAGTTATATTTAACTGAGGTTAACAGTTTTCAATTCAATTATCTATCAAGACAAAACTACACATTTGGTAAAACAGCATCATATA